>NC_088236.1:41325319-41435319 GCF_036934945.1 Oncorhynchus masou masou | reverse complement strand
ACGACACTAAGCACACAGCCAAGACAACACAGGAGTGGCTTTGGGACAAGTCTCCGAATGTCCTTGAATGGCCCAGCCAGTAAGCAGACTGGAACGCGATCAAAAATGTCTGGAGAGACCTAAAGATATCTGTGCAGCGAAGCTCCCGTCCCAACCTGACGGAGCTTGAGAGGATATACAGAAAACAATGGAGAAAACTCCCCAAATACAGATGTTCCAAGCTTGTAGCGCCATACCCAAGAAGACTTGAGGCTGTAACTACTGACAAAGGTGCTTCAACAAAGTACTGAGTATAGGGTCTGAATACTTATGTAATTGAGAGAGCATTGTACTTGGTACAAATCATTCCCCAAGCGCTAAACCTCAGCTGAATATGGTAATGAATGGTGTGGCTGTGGAACAAGTTGAGGTGACTAAATTACTTGGTGTTACCTTAGATTGTAATCTGTCGTGGTGAAAACATATAGATTCAATGGTTGTAAAGATGGCGAGAGGTCTGTCCGTAATAAAGAGATGTTCTGCTTTTTGGAGTCCACACTCCACATAACAAGCCCTGCAGGCTCTCGTTTTGTCTTATCTTATTGTCCATGTGCTGCTAAGAAAGGCCTAGTTTAGCTTCACAACTTGCTCTTCATGGTAATCAGCATGCTAATATACATACTATGCATGCCAGTCTCTCTTGGCTAAGAGTTGAGGAGAGACTGACTGCATCACATCTTTTAATAAGAAACATGAATGTGTAGTGAATTCCAAATTGTTTGCATAGTCAACTTACCCACACGTCTGACACACACACTTACCCCACCAGGCATGCCGACAGGGGACTTTTTCATAGTCCCAAAATCCAGAACCATTATTGCATGGAACTCCGCACAACGCCTCGCCCCTATTTGACCTAGATATTTTGTGTGCATGTATTGATGTGTAGGCTATGTGTGCCGTTTTTAAATGTACAGTAGTTCTGTCCTTGTCTATTAATGTTCTGTATTATGTCAGGCAACCCGGGAAGAGGACCCAGGGAAGAGTAGCTACGGCTTTCGCAACAGCTAATGGGGATCCTAATAAAATAACCAATACCCTTCTGTACACCCTGTTCACCAACAACTGTGTGGCCACGCACAACACCAAATCCATCGTCAAGTTTGCTGATGACCAGACGGTGGTCGGCCTAATCACCAACGGCGATGAGACAGCCTACAGGGAGGAGGTCATAGACCTGGCAGTGTGATGCCAGGACAACTACCTCTCCCTCAATGTCAGCAAGACCAAGGAGCTGAAACAACTTGGCATGGCCTGTCTGTCACGCTATATAATGATAGGAGACAGGTGCAGGAAAATAGGTGGTTTTTATTTCTCCACCCAAAATAAAGTATGTAATGAAAACGACGGGGATGATATATATATATATATATATATATATATATATATATATATATATATATAAAACACAGGGATGTAACCCAAACAAAGTGAGGTGTAAACTGTAAATAATACACAGGACGAAACCCGTAATAACAAGTGCACAATAACACGTAGCATGAAAGACAATACAACAGAGCACAGGTACTCACAAGACCAACGGACATGGGACAATAATCGACAAGGACAATGGGAAACAGAGGACACATATATACACATACTAATCAGGGGGAATGGGAACTGTATGTCCGTAATGAGACAAGACAGTCCGGGGTTGGTGGTAATGAATCCAATTCAGTAACGCCTAGAAGGCCGGAGACGTAGACCTCCGGAGCTGCACCAGCAGTGGGACGACACCGGTCCCGGGTCAGGGCGCCGACGGTGAAAATCTCTGGTCAGCGAAGTGTCCAGGGTGTGCATCGCAGGAACCCAGTTGATGAGGTACTGGAGACGCCCCGCCCGATGCCTTGAATCCAGGACTTCACGGACCCGTACACCAGACCTCCCTCGATGTCCAGAGGAGAGGCGGGGCGTCACTGGATCAAGCCTCAGCAAGGGGACCAGGCACCACTGGCCTGAGGAGAGACACATGAAAAGTCGGGTTAATGCGGTAATCAGCAGGGAGTTGCAAACGGTAAATTACCTCATTAACCCTCTTCCGAACTTTAAACGGCCCCAAAAACTGTGGGCTCAGCTTCTGGCAGGGTAAGCAGAGGGGCAGGTTCCGGGTGGAGAGCCAGACCCGGTCGCCTGGAGAGAAAACAGGTGCCTCACTGTAGTGAAGGTCGGCCTGTTCCTTGTGCCGATGACTGGGCCGCTGGAGATGAGTGTGCGCAGCGTTCCCGGTCTCCTCTGCGCGTTGAAACCACTTGTGCAACACAGGTGCCTCAGTCTGGCTTGGATGACAAGGTGCCAGGGCTAGCTGATACCCCAACACACACTAGAGTGAGGTTAGTGGAAGGGTGGCGGAGGGAATTATGCAGGTACTCAGCCCAAGGTAGAAAATATGACCACTCCCCCAGCCGGTCTTGACAGTAACACCTTAGGAACCTGCCCACTTCCTGATTGACTCTCTCCACCTGCCCATTAGATTCAGGATGGTACCCGCAGGTGAGACTGACCATGACCCCCAGGCATTCCATGAGCGCTTTTCATACACGTGAGGTGAACTGAGGGCCACGATCTGACACAATGTCCTCTGGGATCTCATAGTGCCCAGAAGATGTGTTTAAAAAGGAGGGATGATGTGGGTCTCTCATCTGCGTCATAGAGGCGAGACAGGGCGTCCACCTTCTTCGAGCCTGGCCAATAGGAAAGTGTGAATTGTAACCTGCCAAATAATAGAGCCACCTGGTCTGTCTCGGGTTTAGCCTCTTTGCTGCCCTGATGTACTCCAGGTTGAGGTGGTCCGTCCACACCAGGAAAGTGTGTTTGGACCCCTCCAGCCAGTGCCTCCATGCCTTCAGAGCCTTCTTGACCACCAATAGTTCCTGGTCCCCTACGTCGTAATTCCTCTCGGCGGGGCTCAGCTGCATGGAGTAGGAGGTGCAGGGCCACAGCTTTGGAGAGGTTCCGGTGCAATGGGACAGTACTGCCCCGACTCCTATTTCAGAGGCATCCACCTCGACAATGAAGGGGAATTAGGGGTCGGGATGTGCCAGCACCGGAGCAGTGGTGAATATGCCTTCAGTGTCTCGAACGCCTTCTCCGCCTCCGCCGTCCAACGAAGCCACTGGGGTCATCCTCTCAGTAGGGAGGTAAGAGGCGCGACCACCGTGCTGAAGCCCTGGATGAACCTCCGGAAATAGTTGGCGAACCCCAGGAATCGCTGGACTGCTTTCACTGAGTTGGGGATGGGCCGTGACCTGAGTGCGCTGACGCGTTGCTCCTCCATCTCCACTCTCTCCGTGGATATGAGGTAGCCCAAAAAGGACATGGACACTGAAAAAATAAACATTTATCTTGTTTAACTTATAGATCATGCTCCAACAGTCTTCCCAGCACAGACCTGACTATCGAGACATGCTGGGCGCGGTCAGCAGAATAGACCAAAATGTTGTCAATATTAACCACTACGCCCCGTTCTAGCATGTCCCGGGAACACTTCATCAATAAAGGCATGGAAGACTGAAGCAGCATTAGACAGGGCAAAGGGAATTACGAGATACTCATAATGGCTCATGGTCGTGGAAAAGGCCGCTTTCCATTCGTCTCCTGCACAAATGCGCACCAGATTGTAGGCACTCCTCAAGTCCAGTTTCGTGAAGTACTGCGCCCCGTGCATTTGATGATGGTTGGGATGAGGGGTTTATTCAGTGTTCGATAATCAATGCAGGGGCGCAGTACCCCATCTTTCCTCTTAACAAAAAAATAAGCTTGAGGAGGCTGGTGATGTAGAGGGGTGGATAAAACCCTGCTGGAAGCTCTCATGTACATAGGTCTCCATGGCCTCGGTCTCCACATTGGAGAGGGGATAGACGTGTCCTCTCGGCAGGGCTGCGTCAGACAGCAGGTCAATGGCCCAGTCCCAGGGGCGATGAGGAGGCAGACATGCAGCCTGGGTCTTATAGAAGACCCGGTGCAGATCCTGGTATTCCTCTGGTAACTTCACTTGAGGGGCGTGGCCTGGACTCTCCACCGTAGTGGTGTTGTCAGACACAGCGAGACACCTCCCCCTGACACTCCTATGACCATCCCAGCAGTCTCCTCTCGGACCAAGAAATAACAGGGTTATGCCAACTCCATCATGGGAGTTACAATTTTTTAATTGTAACCTTTATTGAACTAGGCAAGTCAGTTAAGAACAAATTCTTATTTACAATGACGGCCTACCCCGGTCAAAGCTGGACGACGCTGGGCCAATTGTGCGCCACCCTATGGGACTCCCAATCACGGCCAGATGTGATACAGCCTGGTTTTGAAACAGGGACTGGTTCTTATGCTGAGATGGTGTACCTTAGACCGCTGCGCCACTCGGGAGCCCCACTACAATCAAGGCCTCAGGTAAATGTGTCTTACGAATATGTTAAACATAGAATTGTATTTAAATGTAATCTCTTCATCAAACAAAGTAAACGCTATATTGTGATATCAGGTGCTATGTCAGAGAGAAAGTTGACAAATCTCCTGTTAATATGAATATCTTTTGCCGCCATGATTGATTTGACAGTATGCATCAGACATGTCACTGCCTGCCTCTCGCTGTTTATTACAGCTGCTTAAACCTTACGTAGATGAAAGGTGAATGAATCACATAACAGCGCTTGACCAGAAACAGATCAGTCTTTGTGGATTGATTTCTCTTGTGCTCCCTTGTTTGAAACAATGAACAGTTTCATTGCATAATCAAAGTTAGTTCAGCCTAAATGGTTCATAAAGTTGTATGTTGCAGAAAAACTCAAGAAAGTCTATTGAGGAAGTAAATTGCAATGTTATGTATTAATCTAAATAAAGAGAACTATATAACAGTTTTTAAATGAAAACATATATTTTTCTTTCCGTATATTCCCAGATCAAAAGAGCCTATTACATTGAACTAATAAAACGGATAAAATGTGCACCTTACTTAAAAAATGCTAACAACCAGAGTAATTTCTTCCTGATTTAGCCTAGGTTTATGTTCTCTTCAGTAGGAAATGCGACTGAGAACAAGATTTGGGTTTTTGGAGGTGTGCTTTGACGTTGGTTTCTCTTGTGTGTGTGTGTGTGTGTTCGAACGTGGGAAGCGTTTGTACTTTCATTCTGCCAAAACAGTACACAGTTACAGCCACTCATCCTTCTAGATAACTTGAAAAAGGTCTTGTGTCTGGTTGTAGCCTTGACTACTAGTCAAGTTCTTTCACCTATTCGCTTCAGCCGGCCGGTGTGCCAATTAGCACATACACACTCACACTAACACTCTTACACTTACATACACACACCCACCACTTATGCTGCTGCCACACTGTGTATTATTATTATTTATTCTGCTACCAATCACTTTCTCCTAATCCTGTCTACATGTACATATCTACCTCAAGTACACAGCATCCCTGTACATTGTACATTTGCTACCTGGCACTGACCCTGTAAAAAGCTGCCTCTTATTTCTCCTTTTTTTTTTAAATGTCTACTTTTTTGATATTGAATTTTTTATTTAACCTTTATTTAACCAGGCAAGTCAGTTAAGAACAAATTCTTATTTTCAATGACGGCCTGGGAACAGTGGGTTAACTGCCTGTTCAGGTGCAGAACGACAGATTTGTACCTTGTCAGCTCGGGGGTTTGAACTTGCAACCTACCGGTTACTAGTCCAACGCTCTAACCACTAGGCTACCCTGCCACCCCACTGTTGGGTAGGGTTTGCAAGTTAAGCATTTCACTGTACTTGTGCACGTGACAAATAATACTAGAAATGAGCCCAACTTAAGGAAAATTGTTACGCTACCTACCGGTCACGATCGCTGTCGTCGTGGAAATGACCGGACCAAGATGCAGCATGGTGAGCATACATTTCTTTAATTGATAAATGTCGCCAACAAAACGAAGAACAAGGAAACGACTGTGAAGCTTACTTAGGCTATAATGCCCCATAACAAAGACAACTACCAACAAATAAAAAAGGAAAAAAGGTTGCCTAAGTATGATTCCCAATCAGAGACAATGATAGACAGCTGTCCCTGATTGAGAACCCTACCCGGCCAAAACATAGAAACAAATATCCCACCCGAGTCACACCCTGACCAACCAAACATAGAGAATAAAAAGATCTCTACGGTCAGGGTGTGACACTACCCTTCATTCCGTGGCATACAATGTTGCAAATCTCTGTTTTGGATGAGACTGACTTTATTTTGACACTAGAATAAATGTTTCTGTTTTGTTTGTCTTTAAAGTGTGAATTGAGTTTTGAATAATTTGCCATGACATTTCACTCAGCTGAAAGGGAATTTCCACTTTCTATGATTCATTATCATTCCCTTATCCTCCTCCACCTCCTCCCCCATCTCCCCCTTCTCCTCCTCCTCCCCTTTATCCTCCTCCTTCTCCAATTCCTACCCCTTCTCCTTCTCCTCCTCCTCCTCACACATCCCACTGGTTCTCTGTCCGCCTCTCTACCAAACAAGGTCTATAGGTCACTCTACCTGCTCAATTCATACCCTTCATGTGGAATACAGACCTCTTCTGACAGTCTCATATGAACAACAAATAAATATAGGACAGTAATAATGTATGTTGCTCTGAATGGCTCTGGGTTATGGTGTATATTTTAGGACATCCTCAGCCTCAAGCCTTGCACGATGGACTCAAGTATTGGTGAGACTTAAAGCTAAGGATGTCCTAAAATGTACACAGTGCTGAGAAGTGTATAATCTCTGCTAAACATGAGGATTGGGTTGACACGTAGCCAAAGATAATTTAAATCTGGGGAGGTCACAGGAAACAATAGCAAATTATCTACCCAACATGTTCCGAGATCTCCAAACAGATAATGAAAAAAGCCAATCTATTCTGCTGATCTATATCTTATCAGAATAGGCTGAGAAAAGCTCGGAGTAATTTCACTTGATATGATAGGAGATTTCTCCTCTCTTTCAGGCTGGGTTTGTGGACTCGTAGGCCTCAGGGTTCTGTACCATAATTGTAAGCATCTAACAAGACGAACATTTGTGGAATTTCCAGCCGCCTTTTAGAGTAAATATTCAAAGCACAAGTGCACACAGTATTGATATAAGATGAATTAACGATGAACACTTTTCACTATTTTGTAATGTTGATTGTAGTACTCGACAAGTCCGGTCTAGAGACCGTTATTGTCTTGTCTCAGTGTCTGATACATTTTTACTCGGTTCTTGACTCGGTCTCGGACAGTGAGCACTTGTCATTTCTTCCAGAGATCAGCCAAGGCCAGAGGAGTAAAAAAAACTCATACAGTAATTATCAGGTTCCATTCAGTTGGAGCATAAAACCGCTTCGCCAGGCCAAATATATACACTCCTTTTATGAAACACTCATATCTTATCGCCTATTGAAACCTGGGCCTCCTACTTTACTCATAACATTACTGTTCTTTACTTTAGTTGAAAAATATCCTCAAATCCTCATCAGAATTTTCTGGTTGGGAAGAGTGGGAGGAATTATTTGAAAGTTGTGCATTACTATTATACTGAACAAAACTATAAACACAACATATAAACTGTTGGTTCCATGTTTCATGAGCTGAAATAAAAGATCCCAGATTATCTCTCTCATATTTTGTGCACAAATGTGTTTACATCCCTGTCCTGTTAGTGAGCATTTCTCCTTAGGGCCTAATGAATGTATTTCAATTGACTGATTTCCTTATATGAACTGTAACTCGGTAAAATTGTTGAAATTGTTGCCTTCATATTTTTGTTCGGTGTAGTAAGGGGAGACCGAGGGGGAATTGTAACAGTCTTTATATCTATTATAGACATGTTTGAGCAGTGGCGAATTGTGGCTATAGGACCTTCAGTGGGCATAGCCACAGGAAGCAGTTAAGGGGTGAAGGGCCTGCGATTTTTTTTGCCCGCACTGAAGACGTCTATATCGGTCCACAAATACAGGATGAGCAAAGGCCCAGTGCACTAAACATTTTAACTTAATGTATTTGAGTGTTTACCAGCATTTGTAACTCGAGTATGTTAATTATCTGTACAAAATAGTTAATCTGATAATACGTCTGGGAAATAAAAACACTTGCTTGATGTTTTCCAGTTTCTTGAAATACTTTGCAAATGCAACTTATTTATATGTGAAAACTGGAATGGTCTATTCATTCCTTTTCAGTAGATGCTCTTATCCGAGAAACTTTCCTTTTCAACAAAAGCTGAAGAGATTCAATTAGAACAACATCTTCTTCTTCTTAATAGTCTAATTTCCGAGGCGTAGAAGGCCTCATTGTTCCCTAATGTGTTTGGGTTCTTAACAACTTTTTCCTTAGCATGCATTTTTTCACCATAATGAATGTCTAAAATATTCATATGTTCTTCTGAAATATAAACACAAAAATACTGGACGCTTTGAACTCTTATCATGGCAATTTCAGTGATAGTCAGTCAGTGACGATAAATGAAGAGCTTTTTCAAACAGATGGCCAAGTTATTCTACGGGTCAATTCAAAACACCATGACATCATTCAAGCATCATTTTTAAATGTTCTACCTTACCCTAACATGACTATGGTGGTCATTTGTGTGTACTGTTTTCACTGTCTATTGGTCAAAACATTTTCTTTGTCTGACCTTAAAGAAATGGTAATCAGCCATCAATGAACCGGGAGCCATCTGTCTCCCATCTGTAGGAGAGATGGGAATGTCGGGAACATCGGAAACGTCAACTTCCAGGGAGAGAAAGAGGGAATCTTATCTGTCCAGTCAGCGCGATTCCATTAGACCGGTTCCTTCCCAATATTCCTTATGCACTCCCAGCTATTCTTTTAGTTAGGCACGAGCAAGCCACCACTCAGATGCAGAGGTCTGAGATTAATCGGAATTGGGTCTGACAGCCGCGGCTATAAAGTGGAAACAGATCCATCGCATTCCATACAATTGACGTTGGAATTCCAGTGCTCTCTGAGGTAAATCAGCTATCCATTAGACCAGATCGATTGGATTCCATTGATTCCCCAGCCTATTTAATTTGGTTTCTGATGTCTGATTAGTAATGACTTACAGAGCCCTGTGTGCCGTCAAATGTCATAAAAAATCAACAGTGCAGAGCTCTCACTGTCCTCTGCCGTGTCTGGATTGTATTACTGCTAATGATATCTTGAAATGTGCACGTACACCCTAGACCATCTACTGTTGTAGATCTATATTCTGACTTGTGCTCTGATATCTGATTCACTGATTCCTGCCCTCGTAAAAGCCTGGGTTTTCTGCACGTTAACACTAGAAGCTTATTACCTACAATTGTTCAATTGAAAGTATGGGTTCACAGATCCAATCCATATGTGTTGGTCATTAAGAAAGAGTGTTTTGATCACTGATGTTAATCTTTCTGGTTATAACCTTTTTTGACAAAAAAACTTTTCGACAAGATCTTCCAAAGGTGGGGGAGTGGCACTCTTTACCAAGGAACACCTTCAGTGCTCGGTTGTCACCTCCAAGTCTGTCCCCAAAGTATTTGATGAGCTGGTTTTAAGCAAATTGACTGTTGCTGGTTGTTATCGTCCACCATCAGCACCGGCCTGTACCCCAAATGCCCTAAGCTCTCTCCTGGACCTTACACGAAGTCTGTCCTGCTAGGTGACCTGAACTGGGACATGCTTAATTCACCTGACCAAAGCAATGGGACTCCCTAAAATTTCCTCAGATGATTACCAATCCTACAAAGTATGACTCCAAACACCCAGAAAAGGCTACTCACCTTGATGTTATTCTCACAAATAATCCTGATAGGTATCAGTCTGGTGTTTTCTGTAATGACCTTAGTGATCACTGTTTTGCAGCCTGTATTCTTAATGGGTGCTCAGTGAAACGACCTGTCCTGATTTGTCATAGACGCTTGCTAAAAAACTTTCATGAGCAAGCCTTCCTTCATGACCTGGCCTCTGTAAATTGGTATAGAATCATCTTGATCCAATCGCTTGGACTTCCTTTTTTTGATATTTTCAATGGTATTGTTAACAAACATCCGCCCATAAAGAAAATGAGAATTTAACGGGTTCAGCCCCTGGTTCGACCGTGATCTGGCAGAGTTACTCCACCTCAAGAATTCCATTTGGCTAAAGGCTCAGCACACGCATACTCAGGCTGACTGGCCCTCGTTCAGGCAAATGAGAAATAAGTGCACTCAGGCTATTTGGAAGACCAAAGTTAGTTACTTTAAGGAGCAGTTTTCTCTCTGTGGGTCTAACCCCAAGAAGTTCTGGAAAACGGTTAAAGATCTGGAGAATAAACCCTCCTCCTCACAGCTGCCCATGTCCCTTAATGTTGATGATGTCATTGTTACTGACAAGAAGTACATGGCTGAGCTTTTTAAATCACCGCTTCATTAAGTCAGGATTCCTATTTGACTCAGCCATGCCTCCTTGCCCGTCCAACATTTCCTCATCTCCCACCCCTTCTAATGCGACTAGCCCCGATGCTCCTCCCTCTTTCTCCCCTTCCCCGCTTCTCCCTGTTAGTCCGAGGTTCTAAAGGAGCTCCTTAAACTTGACCCCAAAAAAACATCTGGGTCCCTTTCTTCTTTAAGGTTGCAGCCCCTACCATCGCCAAGCCTAGCACTGACCTTTTTAACCTGTCCCACCTCTCTGGGGAGGTTCCCAATGCGTGGAAGGCAGCCACGGTGCATCTTTTAGGGTTTCCCGAGTGGTGCAGCGGTCTAAGGCAATGCAGCGGTCTTAAGCTCTGCATCTTAGTGCTAGAGATGTCACTAAAGACCCTGGTTCGATTCCAGGCTGTATCACAACCGGCCGTGATTGGGAGTTCCGTAAGGTGGTCCACAATTGGCCTAGCACCGTCCGGGTTTAGCCGGGGTAGGTCGTCACTGTAAATAAGAATTTGTTCTTAACTGACTTTCCTAGTTAAATAAAGGTTAAGTAAAACATGTATTTAAAGGGGGAGATCAAGTTGATCCTAACTGTTCTAGGCCAATCTCTATCTTGCCCTGTTTATCAAAAGTGTTGGAAAAACCTGTCAATAGTCAACTGACTTTCTTGATGTCTATAGTATTCTCTCTGGTATGCAATCTAGTTTCTACTCAGGTAATGGATGTGTCACTGCAACCTGAATGGTCTTATTAAATGATGTCACCACTCCCCTTGATTCTAAGCAATGTTGTGCTGCTATTTTTATTGACTTGGCCAAAGCCTTTGATACGGTAGACCATTTCATTCTTGTGAGCTGGCTAATGAGTATTAGGGTCTCTTAGGGGTCTTTGGCCTGGTTCGCTAACTGCCTCTCTCAAAGAGTGCCGTGTTTAAAGTCAGAACATCTGCGGTCTCAGCCACTGTCTGTCACCAAGGGAGTACCCCAAGGCTCAATCCTATGCCCCACACTCTTCTCAATTTACAACAGCAACATAGCTCAGGCAGTAGGAAGCTCTCTCATCCATTTATATGCAGATGATAGTCTTATACTTAACTGGCCCCTCTCCAGATTTTATGTTAATCTCTCTACAACAAAGCTTTGTTAATATCCAACAAGCTTTCTCTGCCCTTAACCTTGCTCTGAACACCTCCAAAACAAATGTCATGTGGTTTGGTAAGAAGAATGCCCCTCTCCCCTCTCTCTTGATTACTACCTCTGAGGGATTAGAGCTTGAGGTAGTCACCTCATACAAGTACTTGGGAGTATGGCAAGATGGTACACTGTCCTTCTCTCAGCACATATCAGAGCTGCAGGCTAAAGTTAAATCTAGACTTGGTTTCCTCTATCATAATCGCTCCTATTTCCCCCAACCTGCCAAACATACTCTGATTCAGATGACCATCCTACCCATGCTAAATTACAGAGACGTAATTTATAGATCGGCAGGTAAGGGTGCTCTCGAGCGGCTAGATGTTCTTTACCATTCGGGCCATCAGATTTTCCACCAATGCTCCTTACAGGACACATCACTGCACTCTATACTCTGTAAATTGGTCATCTCTGTATACCCGTCGCAAGAGCCCCTGCTTGATGCTTATTTATAAAACCCTCTTAGGCCTCACTCCCCCCGATCTAAGATGTCTATTGCAGCCCTCAAACTCCACATACAAACACCCATTCTACCAGACAAGTTCTGTTCAAGGTCCCCAAAGTACACACATCCCTGGGTCGCTCCTCTTTTAAGTTTGCTGCAGCTAGCGACTGGGACAGGCTGCAAAACACTCCATCTCTTCATTCAAAGACTCGATCATGGACACTGAGAGTTGTGGCTGCTTTGCACAATGTATTTTTGTCTCTACCTTCTTGCCCTTTATGCTATTGTCTGTGCCCAATAATGTTTGTACCATGTTTTGTGCTGCTACCATGTTGTGTTTCTACCATGTTGCTATAATGTTATGTTGCTACCATGCTATGTTGTTCTCTTAGGTCTCTCTATGTAGTGTAGTGTGTTTTTACCTGTATTTTATTAAAAACACATTTCAAAATCCAGTCCCCCGCAGGAGGCATTTTGGTAGGCTGTCGTTGTAAATAAGAATTTGTTCAAAACTGACTTGCCTAGTTAAAGAAAGGTTGAATAAAATAATTGCAGAATCCCTCAAAGATATGGGTGAAATTCATGCTAACTTTGATGAGCCTTCTTGATTTGAGTTTCTTTAAAAGCAAGCAGGAAATCTTTGGATTCTGACCCTACAGACAGATGATGGGTATCACATTCTACACTCTGTGGCTTCTGCATGGGGGGGGTGAAGGCACTATCTTTTGATTTCCTGTAGGGAGTGAGGGAGTTGTTGGGGTAGGGTGAGGGAAGGGGCAAGGACTCTCTCCCCTGCTGTCAGTGGAGAGGGGGAATCGGAGTGCCTGCCTGAAAAGCAGCGTTTCAGAAGAAGTGGCCTGTGGGTAAATGGAACAGCACAGTTGGAGCCCCCATGCCGTGTCCTTGTTGGCCCCTACTGCAGGTTACCGTGGTGCTTAGTTCCCTGTGATAAAACACAGAGACAACACGTGCTGAGAACAAAGTACGTGAACAAAGAAGGAAAATATCAAAACAAAAACTATAAATTATTTCATAAAGAATGTTAGTGATGTTGAACCTTGATGGGTCAGCGGTTAAGTTATTCACTGTTGGGTTCTGTCTGCTCCTTGATCACTCGTCGCTGACTAAGCTCCCATATAGATTTTTTTTGCAAAGCAAACAGTGCACTGCTGACTGGCGTTTTTACAAGACACTCTCAATGCCTCTGCTGTTTATCTCTACGTAGAACCTTATTTTGATCCATGCATTCTATTTGATGTGTGCTGTGGGATTTAAAACTAGTCGTTTGACTTCAATCCCCCTCAGTGGAGACATGTGAACCACTAACGTTGTACTTCTAAAGGCGGCTGCAGGCTTCCCAGCTGAAACTGTTCAGCAGAGTTTGTGCATATAGGGGTGCATTGTGAAAGTATTTCAGACCCCTCGACTTTTCCAAATTTTGCTACGTTACAGCCTTATTCTAAAATTGATTTATTTTTATTTTTATTCTTAGCAATCTACACACAATACCCCATCATGACAAAGCTTTACCAGGTTTTTTGACATTTTTGCTAATTTATTAAAATCTAAAACTGAAATATAGCATTTACATACGTATTCAGACCCTTTACTCAGTATTGTGCTGAAGCACATTTTGCAGCGATTATAGCCTCAAGTCTTCTTGGGTATGACGCTACAAGCTTGGCATACCTGTATTTGGGGAGTTTCTCACATTCTTCTCTGCAGATCCTCTCTAGCTCTGTCAGGTTAGATGAGGAAGGTTGCTGGACAGCTATTTTCAGCTTAGATCGGGTTCAAGTCCAGGCTCTGGCTGGGCCACCCAAGGACATTCAGAGACATGTCCCAAAGCCACCCTTACGTTGTCTTGGCTGCATACTTAGGGTCTTTGTCCTGTTGGAAGGTGAAAATTCACCTCAGACTGAATGCTTTGGAGCAGGATTTCATGATCTCGCTCTACTTTGCTCTGTTCATCTTTCCCTCGATCCTTACTAGTCTCCCAGTCCCTACCACTGAAAAACATCCCCACAGCATGATGCTGCCACCACCGTGCTTCACCGTAGGGATGGTGCCAGGTTTCCTCCATACATGACGCTTGGCATTCAAGCCAAAGAGTTCAATTGTATTTGATTTAACTAGGAAAAATCTTATTTACAATGAAGGCCAATCTTGGTTTCATCAGACCAGAGAATCTTGTTTCTCATGGTCTGAAAGTTTTTAGGTGCCTTTTGGCAAACTTCAAGTGGGCTGTTATGTGCCCTTTACTGGTGGTTCCAAACTTGTTCCATTTAAGAATAATGGAGGCCACTGTGTTCTTGGGGACCTTGAATGCTGCGTTAATGTTTTGGTACCATTCTCCAGATCTGTACCTCAACACAATCCTGTCTCGGAGCTCAATGGACAATTATTTCGACCATCATGGCTTGGTTTTTGCTCTGACATGCACTGTCAATTGTGGGACCTTATATAGATAGGTGTGTTCCTTTCTAAATCATGTCAATTGAATTTACCACAGGTGCACTCCAATCAAGTTGTAGGAACATCTCAAGGATGACCAATGGAAGCAGGATGCACCTGAGATACATTTCCACTCATAGCAAAGGGTCTGAATACTTATGTAAATAAGGTGTTTTTTTTGCAAAAATAATCAAAAAACCTGTTTTCGCTTTGTCATCATGGGGTATTGGGTGTAGATTGCTCAGGAGTTGTTTTAGAATAAGGCTGTAACGTAGCAAAATATGGAAAAAGTCAAGGGGTCTGAATACTTTCCGAAGGCACTGTATTATGACAAGATTTTGTGACGTTTTGGACTTTGGTGATTTTTTGGGGGGCATTCAGGCACACACAGAAAATGTCTGAAGGCGAGCCGAAGTTTGGAGCCGAAGTTTACACCCCTTCGTCGGTGATTGGTCAATGGTAGGGATTCTTCAGTAGAGCCTTTGTTGTTATTCAACGAGAGACGACTCATTTCATGCTAATTTTTCTGTGAAAAATAGAGCACAAAAACATCTTAATTAGATGTACAATTGCGCGACTAAGATCTCCTCGGCAAAAACGTCAGAATGTATGACAGATTTCTTTAGTTATCTTAGATTTATTCTGACTATTTTGAGGAAGTCTATACTGTCTACGGTGTCTCAAAATGGACAACTGGTACGATTGATGCTTCTTTCAAATTTTTCAAGTGATGGTCTTTTAAGGGAGTATGCGAGCCCACTCGTTTCGGTTTGGCTAGCCTTACCCAGGCTGTTTCTAGATGTTATGTAGTCTCTGGGGCTTGTGGTTTGGCCATCAGCTGGCAAACCAAGTCTTCGGGAGGCTACCTCTTCCACTTTATTGAAATTACATTAAAATGCTGCTATAGTATCTCATGCTAAAAGTCTCTCTTATGCAAATGCCAAACTTAATCTCACAGAGGTCATTTCCAATATGTGCAGCTCCACGTGAATGACTTGCAGTCTCCGGTGTAGAGGCTGATTGTGTGCTCGTGTCATTTGACTGCCAACGGGCATGAAGACACAGAGGAAATGAGGCGTGCCACACGTGTTCTCACCCGCCAGCCAGGTGATATGGCGGTTGCTGGGACTCTGAGTTCAGGGCTTGTATTCATAAAGCGGTAGAGTGCTCATCTAGGATCAGTTTTGCCTTGTCGATCATAATGAATAAGATTACATATATAGGGGGGACATGATCCTAGATCAGCACTCCAAATCCGACTCTTTGTAAATATGGGACCCAGGTTCATATAGGCTTATGGATCTCCAGTTGGAACTGATCCTGGTCACCCTATGTTGACAGTAAATATTACAATGTTGTTCCATACCACAGAAGAAAGGGGGACTGTGTTATGACTGTCCATTTTGTATTCTTGGTGAGGCGTTGACGTTACGGATGACTTTCCCAACTACGTATCTCAAAGCTTATGGTTTGTAGATTCTGTATGAAGGCTAGGTCAGTGCAGGTGCATCAAAGCTGGGACGAGAGACAGAAAAACCGCGTCTATCTCAAGGCCATCAGACTGTTAAACAGCCATCACTAAACACAGAGAGGCTGCTGCCTACATACAGACTTGAAATCATTGGCCACTTTAATAAATGGAACACCAGTCACTTGAATAATGGCACTTTAATAATGTTTACATATCTTGCATTATTCATCTCATATGTATATACTGTACCTTAAACCATCTATTGCATCTTGCCCATGCCACTCAGTCATCCCTCATCCGTATATGTACAGTGGGGCAAAAAAGTATTTAGTCAGCGACCAATTGTGCAAGTTCTCCCCCTTAAAAAGATGAGAGAGGCCTGTATTTTTCATCATAGGTACACTTCAACTATGACAGACAAAATGAGAAAAAAATGTCCAGAAAATCACATTGTAGGATTTTTTATGATTTTTTTTGCAAATTATGGTGAAAAATAAGTATTTGGTCACCTACAAACAAGCAATATTTCTGGCTATCACAGACCTGTAACTTCTTCTTTAACTTCTTGCGTCGAGCAATCCCGGATCCGGGATCCTATTTATAGCCTCAAGCTCATTAGCATAACGCAACGTTAACTATTCATGAAAATCGCAAATGAAATGAAATAACTATATTTGCTCTCAAGCTTAGACTTTTGTTAACAACACTGCCATCTCAGATTTTCAAAATATGCTTTTCAACCATAGCTAAACAAGCATTTGTGTAAGAGTATTGATAGCTAGCATAGCTATAAGCCTAGAATTCAGCCAGCAACATTTTCACAAAAACAAGAAAAGCATTCAAATAAAATCATTTACCTTTGAAGAACTTCGGATGTTTTCAATGAGGAGACTCTCAGTTACATAGCAAATGTTTAGTTTTTCCTGAAAGATTCTTTGTAGGAGAAATCGCTCCGTTTTGTACATCACGTTTGGATACCAAAAAAACCTGAAAATTCAGTCATCAAAACGGCGAACTTTTTTCCAAATTAACTCCATAATATCGACTGAAACACGGCAAACGCTGTTTAGAATCAATCCTCAAGGTGTTTTTCACATATCTCTTCATTGATATATCGTTCATGGAAGTCTACTTTCTCCTCTGAATCCCATGGAAAAATACTTGCAGCTGAAGATGACACACCAATTTCAATGGAGGACACTGGGCGGACACCTGGCAAATGTAGTCTCTTATGGTCAATCTTCCAATGATATGCCTACAAATACGTCACAATGCTGCAGACACCTTGGGGAAACGGCAGAAATTGTGGGCTCATTCCTGTCGCATTCACAGCCATATAAGGAGACATTGGAAAACAGAGCTTCAAAAATTTTGCTCATTTCCTGTTTGAGGTTTCATCTTGGTTTCGCCTGTAGCATCAGTTCTGGGGCACTCACAGATAATATCTTTGCAGTTTTGGAAACGTCAGTGTTTTCTTTCCAAAGCTGTCAATTATATGCATAGTCGAGCATCTTTTTGTGACAAAATATTGCGCTTAAAACGGGCACGTTTTTTTATCCAATAATGAAATAGTGCCCCTATAGATTCAAGAGGTTAAGCGGCTCCTCTGTCCTCCACTCGTTACCTGTATTAAGGGCATCTGTTTGAACTTGTTATCAGTATAAAAGACACCTGTCCACAACCTCAAACAGTCACACTCCAAACTCCACTATGGCCAAGACCAAAGAGCTGTCAAAGGACACCAGAAACAAAATTGTAGACCTGCACCAGGCTGGGAAGACTGAATCTGCAATAGGTGAGCAGCTTGGTTTGAAGAAATCAACTGTGGGAGCAATTATTAGGAAATGGAAGACATACAAGACCACTGATAATCTCCCTCGATCTGGGGCTCCACGCAAGATCTCACCCCGTGGGGTCAAAATGATCACAAGAACGGTGAGCAAAAATCCCAGAACCACACGGGGGGACCGAGTGAATGACCTGCAGAGAGCTGGGACCAAAGTAACAAAGCCTACCATCAGTAACACACTACGCCGCCAGGGACTCAAATCCTGCAGTGCCAGACGTGTCCCCCTGCTTAAGCCAGTACATGTCCAGGACTGTCTGAAGTTTGCTAGAGAGCATTTGGATGATCCAGAAGAAGATTGGGAGAATGTCATATGGTTAGATGAAACCAAAATATAACTTTTGGTAAAAACTCAACTCGTCGTGTTTGGAGGACAAAGAATGCTGAGTTGCATCCAAAGAACACCATACCTACTGTGAAGCATGGGGGTGGTAACGTCATGCTTTGGGGCTGTTTTTCTGCAAAGGGACCAGGACGACTGATTCGTGTAAAGGAAAGAATGAATGGGGCCATGTATCGTGAGATTTTGAGTGAAAACCTCCTTCCATCAGCAAGGGCATTGAAGATGAAACGTGGCTGGGTCTTTCAGCATGACAATGATCCCAAACACACCGCCTGGGCAACGAAGGAGTGGCTTCGTAAGAAGCATTTCAAGGTCCTGGAGTGGCCTAGCCAGTCTCCAGATCTCAACCCCATAGAAAATCTTTGGAGGGAGTTGAAAGTCCGTGTTGCCCAGTAACAGCCCCAAAACATCACTGCTCTAGAGGAGATCTGAATGGAGGAATGGGCCAAAATACCAGCAACAGTTTGTGAAAACCTTGTGAAGACTTACAGGAAATGTTTGACCTCTGTCATTGCCAACAAAGGGTATATAAGTATTGAGATAAACTTTTGTTATTGACCAAATACTTATTTTCCACCATAATTTGCAAATAAATTTATTAAAAATCCTACAATGTGAATTTCTGGATTTTTTTCCCTCATTTTGTCTGTCATAGTTGAAGTGTACCTATGATGAAAATTACAGGCCTCTCTCATCTTTTTAAGTGGGAGAACTTGCACAATTGGTGGCTGACTAAATGCTTTTTTGCCCCACTGTATATGTACATATTCGGATTCCATTCCTTTACTTAGATGTGTGTATTAGGTAGTTGTTGTTTGAAGTGTTAGATTACTTGTTAGACATTACTGCATGGTCGGAACTAGAAGCACAAGCATTTCGCTACACTCACAATAACATCCGCTAACCATGTGTATGTGACCAATAACATTTGATTTGATTTGATATGTATGTGGGCAATATGATTTTGCCAAAGGGTGAGAATTACATAGCATCTGATCCAGTGTCATAACCCCCATAAACGGCAGTAAACCATTATACTCCAATCAACCTTTTCCCATTTTCTTCTCAGTCAATTGCACATCTTGAAATAATACAGTAGTTTATACTGTACATTCTGATTTATGTTATTGGTAACATTCAGTCCAAATCCAATCAGCTTTTCAAGAACCTCTAGAACTTTGGCCAGAAGTTGAGAAAAACAACACTGAGGAACTTTGCGTGATCAGCTCAGCTTGACCCAGATCAAGGCACCACGGTGTGTTAATGCTTCCCAAAATCACAAGGCCACACCTGCCCTCTGTTCTCCCATCCATAGGAACATGAGGTGATGACACCCGGATAATGAAACCAGTCGGTTTCCAATCAGAGAGAACATGACTTCTGTTGAGCTTACGTCAAAGCTTCAATAGCTCTCCCTCACCTGGACGTGTCACGAGGCCTCAGCATACACACATTGTCACATGATCTATTTCTGTCAAATCATCCCTCCCTTCCACATTGCGCTTTGTTCAGAGGAAAAGACATAACGCAACGCCTCGGGTTTGGTTTTTATGGTGGTGCATTTTTTCTTGTGGAGCCTGTGTGTGTGTGTGTGTGTGTGTGTGTGTGTGTGTGTGTGTGTGTGTGTGTGTGTGTGTGTGTGTGTGTGTGTGTGTGTGTGTGTGTGTGTGTGTGTGTGTGTATTGTGTTTGTCTGCTTATAGGCAAGAGTAGGGTGGATGAAGCCAGAGGACACCCCAGTTTAGCAGCGGCTTGATTTGTGTGTCTTGATTGAGAGAGGGTAGGTGTGCGTGTGTGTCCAAATGTTGCGCTGCAGGCTTGAAGAAGCAGGTGAAGAGGTCTGTTTGTGGCAGAAGGGCGGGACCCAGTCAGTAGGAGCCACCTGCTTTAGACAAATAGCCAGTACTTGTGCTCTGTGAGTATTTGTCCGTGTGTCGTGTACTGTATATGTGTGTATAAGTGTGTGTGTGTGTGTCTAAATGGTCGTTCAGGCTTTAATGTTGACTTGGATTCCAGTCTCTGGAGCATATTGTACTGTGGCCTCATGTAGGACACCTTTCTCCTTTAGTCTCACTCAGTTCTCTCTCAGTGCTTCAATCTGTTTGATCCTGGCTTTGGCTTGGCCACTAAGGAGCTGCTTCCTAGCCTCTCTCCTCTCCTCTCCTCTGTGCCTGTTGGAGGGACATGCTGGCCTCCCCTCACCTCTCTTTCCTCCAGAGGGCCCTCTCTCTTAATCTACCGCGCTCCCTCTCTCAGTTCCCCCTCATCTGCCACATCAAAGGATCTCATTACGAGCTGTCATACCAGCTCTGCTCGCAGCCGACCTGCTTCTGCCATCACATTTAAATAGCGACACATTGTATTTATAATAGGCAATGTCACGGCAACGTGCTCTCTGATGTCTCCCCCCATCTCTCCCGTGCCTTCTCTCCCCATCCCCGTCCCCCCAACCCCCACCCCCTGTTCCCCTGACACCTCCACACGGCCCTGTGCACCTCGACAGACGGCCCTCTATAAAATTCTCTTTTATTTATTGCTTGTTTGCTTTTTTTATTAGGTGGCTGTGTAGAAGCCAAAGTCGCTCGTCTCGTTTGATGTGCGCAGCATCGTCTCTCGTCTGTGATTATGAATTGCGTCTTTTAAAAAAGGACGTTAAAAGAAAACAACTTGAGTGGCGGTGCTTCCTGGGCTTTAAGTGATACTCGCGGCCGATTGGCCCTCCCCCCATCCTATTTCTGATTGGCTCTCTTGCCCTGCACGATCCCATGCAGGCATCTCACCTGGCCACCGTTGCCTACATAGGGAGGGGACTGCTTTAGCTTGACAAGCCCAACTGGAGCCATTAGTAACCCAGGTCCCACCTGTTAGTGTGCCAGAGTCCCTCGGATGCAGCCAAGGGCGTCATTAACAGGAGTGGGGTTTCTGCTCGCTGCCCTCATTTACCCACTTCATTTATTTACTAAAGGAAGGGAGCAGTGCCACCGGCTCGGCTCTGCTCAGGTTCCCGGCATCACTCTCCATCCACCCTGAGGCGGTGGTGGGGCCGTTAAAGGAGAGGGCAGGGCCTTCCAATGCGCCGTAAATTATCTCAACGGCGCACTTTGGTCGAAGCAAATGAGCACCGCCAATGATAAATATGAAGATGATGACAGTGGGGGAGGGGGGGGGGGGCAATGGCGTAGGAGCCTTTTATCACGATCAATGATGCTTGTTTTAAGAATTTGGTTCCTCAGTGTTGCAACTGTGAATCATCTGATTGTGGAGGTCTTTGTTATTGCCCTCCTGCTCCTCTGTCTGCCTTTCTGGCTGGACTGACATCACTCTCCCCGTCTACAGACTGCCAATTAAATCAGCATGGTAGTGAAATCTGGATGGCCAAGCATTTGCTCGACTGACCTGGTCGGCTATGGAGGTGTGTGTGTCAGAGGAGTGTGTGATTGGGCAGGAGGTGTGTGTATGTGGGATTGTGCAGGTGTGTGTGTGTGTGAGAGAGTGATTATGCAGGAGGTGTGTGTGAGTGATTGTGCAGGAGGTGTGTGTGAGTGATTGTGCAGGAGGTGTGGTGTGTGAGTGATGTGCAGGAGGTGTTTGTGTATGAGTGATGTGCAGGAGGTGTGTGTGTGAGTGATTGTGCAGGAGGTGTGTGAGTGATTGTGCAGGAGGTGTGTGTGTGTGTGTGTGTGTAGGAGGTGTGTGTGTTTGTGTGTGTGTGTGTGTGAGTGATTGTGCAGAATGTGTGTGTGTGTGTGTGTGTGTGATTGTGCAGGAGGTGTGTGTGTGTGTGTGTGTGTGTGTGTGTGTGTGTGTGTGTGTGTGTGTGTGTGTGTGTGTGTGTGTGTGTGTGTGTGTGTGTGTGTGTGTGTGTGTGTGTGTGTGTGTGTGTGTGTGTGTAGGTGGGGGCAGAAAGCACAACCACAATGATGACTCCTCCATCTCTCTCCAGACATGTATCTGACACTTGAGAGTAATAGATGGAGGTAGCAGTGGTTTTTGGAAGGCGATGTTAAGACTTTTATTTTAGAGGGATATTTTGTTTTTCCTTGGGGGGCTTCTATTGGCAGGGCTGTTGCTCAGAGGCAATACTCTTTCTTCTCTCTTTCCCCTCTCTTTTCATCTCCATGTTTGTTCCCCTCTCACTCTCCTCTCTCTCTGTCTTTTACATACACACAAACACACACTCTCTCTCTGTCTGTTTGATAAACTATTGAGATTCTCATTTCCTTTAACAAAGCACACAAGAGACCCCAGCAGCTGAGGAAAGGACAATGGCATTGTCAAGGTGCTTTGAAGAGCAGAGCAGTGTGCCACGCCAGCAGATGAATGTCCTCGTAAAGCGGGGGAGCTGATTTTGATGGAGGACTTTATAGATTTTGAGGTAGACCACCTCCTTCGGGGGGGATATTTCTTTCATTGTTTGTTCTGCATACTTGAAGACTTGAAGAGGAGAGGGGGAAGTCGGAAACACTCGAGCCATGTTAATTGGCACCAAACGGACAGAATTTGAACAGAAACCGGGAGCGACTGCTTGGAGATAAGAGTTTTTAGAGTTGACAAAGTGGGCTTTCAAAACCATATCCACAAAATGACCGTTCTTCTACAAGGAGCCTGATGGGAAGAGGAGGATCGATATCCCCTTGCAACACTGCTGCTACGTCTACTGTGGTGGAGGGATTGGACAGTGTCCTTGGGGTGGCCTGGTAAGGCAAATCACATGCAAACAAACACACACTGCTGCTGACACACACCCACTGATATCACATCATCAAGGGGTAATCGTCCAGGAATGATTGGCCCAACAAACAATGAATCAATTACTATGGCGATGGTGGTAATAAAACATGGTCATTGACGTGAGAAAGTAATGGCCATGATAATACTTCACAGACGGAACGGTTTGTTAAGAAGTCACTGGCCTTGATTCCTCCCATAGTTCCTATCTGCCCTTTCATCTGGGAGTCTTGTGTTGACACTTTAGTACAGATGTAGGATCTGAATTTGACCAGTTTCTCACGGCAGGACAAGAATCCTGCAGCAACAGGAAATGTGAAATACTGTGTGGATTATAATTATATGGACGTTTTTGAAGGGGTTGATACATTTTTTTTTGTTAAGGCAAATCAAGTCTGAAATGTGTTAATGGAAATTAAACTTTAGACGCCTTTTTAAACCTCAAATCAATTATATGTTTGCATTTCCTGCAGGGCAGGACATTTCTCGCAACAACAGGGTTTTCAAAATAAGCACCTACCTCTGTAGAT
This sequence comes from Oncorhynchus masou masou, assembly GCF_036934945.1. Lineage (NCBI taxonomy): Eukaryota > Metazoa > Chordata > Actinopteri > Salmoniformes > Salmonidae > Oncorhynchus > Oncorhynchus masou. The sequence continues at coordinate 41,411,900 of NC_088236.1, read as the reverse complement.
CTTTGGACATTTCATTAAGATTTTGTGAGCTTTCCTTTTAACTTTGTTTGAAAAGTTACTTACTGGTATTATTATAGCATTACTCTTTAGCCAGAGCATTTATTTACTAATATTGTTGGTACAGAAACATGTTTCAAATCAGGTTTCACCTCTGAGGTTATTTTCATGCCACAATCATCATCTCTGTAAAAGAAAAAGAAATCACAGTGAATAATGTGACTATCTAAGAATGATGGATACATAGAGGAGGAGAAACCCTCTAGACAAAAAAATTACACCTTCCTAGTATTGAGTGCAACCCCCCCCCCCCCCCCCCTTTTGCCCCCAGAACAGCCTCAATTCGTCAGGGCATGGACTCTATAAGGTGTCGAAAGAGTTCCACAGGGATGCTGGCCCACGTTGACGCCAATGTTTCCCACAGTTGTGTGAATTTGGCTGGATGTCCTTTGGGTGGTGGACCGAGCCTTCCAGACGAGCTAAATTCCTTTTATGCTCACTTCAAGGCAAAAAAACACTGAAGCACACAGGAGAGCAACAGCTGGTACGGATGATAGTGTGATCATGCTCTCCGTATCCTATGTGAGCAAGACCCTTAAGCAGGTCAACATTCACAAATCTGCGGGTCCAGACAGATTGCCAGGACGTGTACTCAAAGCATGCGCGGACCAACTGGCAAAAGTCACCACTGATATGTTCAACCTCTCCCTCTGACCGGGTCTGTTATATCTACATGTTTCAAACAGAAAGTGAAGGTAACTTGCCTAAATGATTACCGCCCCGTAGCAGTATCCATGAGTGCTTTGAAAGGCTGGTCATGGCTCACATCAACACCATCATGCCGGAATCCCTAGACCCACTTAAATTTGCATACCGCCCCAACAGATCCACAGGTGACAATCTCAATCACATTCCACACTGCCCTTCCCCACCTGGACAAAAGGAACACCTATGTTAGAATGCTGTTCACTGACTACAGCTCAGCGTTCAACACCATAGTATCCACAAAGTTCATCACTATGCTAAGGATCCTTGGACTAAACACCTCCCTCTGCAACTGGATCCTGGACTTCCTGACAGGCCGCCCCCAGTTGGTAAGGGTAGGCAACAACACATCTGCCACGCTGATTCTCAACACAGGGGCCCCTCAGGGGAGCGTGCTTAGGCCCCTCCTGTACTCCCTGTTCACCCATGACTGAGTGGCCAAGCACAACTCCAACATTAAGTTTGCTGATGACACAACAGTGGTAGGTCTGATCACCGACAACGATAAGACAGCCGATAGAGAGGAGGTCAGAGACCTGGCAGTGTGGTGCCAGGACAACAACCTCTCCCTCAATGTGAGCAAGACGAAGCAGCTGATCGTGGACTATAGGAAAAGGAGGGGCGAACAGGCCCCCATTAACATCAATGGGGCTGAAGTAGAATGGGTCGAGAGTTTCAAGTTCCTTGGTGTCCACATCCCCAATGAACTATCATGGTCCAAACACACCAAGACAGTTGTGAAGAGGGCACGACACCTTTTTCCCCTCAGGAGACTGAAAATATTTGGCATGGGTCCCAAGATCCTCAGAACTGGTGCACCATCGAGAGCATCCTAACCGGTTGCATCACTGGTTGGTATGGCAACTACTCGGCATCTGTACGTAAGGCGCGACAGAGGATAGTACATATGGCCCAGTACATCACTGGTGCCAAGCTTTCTGACATCAAGGACTTATATACCAGGCGGTGTCAGATGAAGGCCCAAAAAATTGTCAAAGACTCCAGTCACCCAAGTCATAGACTGTTCTCTCTGCTACCGCACGGCAAGCGGTACCAGAGAGCCAAGTCTAGGACCAAAAGGCTCCTTATAACAGCTTCTACCCTCAAGCCATAAAACTGCTGAACAATTAATAAAATGTCCACCCCCCCTCTTTGTTTTTTCACTGCTGCTACTCACTGTTTATTATCTATGCATAGTCACTTTACAAAATTACCTCGACTAACCTGTACCCCCGCACATTGACTCGGTACCGGTACACCTTGTATATAGCCTCGTTCTTGTTATGTAATTTTCTTGTTAGTTTTTTTTATTACTTAATTTTATCTAGTAAGTATTTTCTTAACTCTATTTCTTGAAACCCATTGGTTGGTTAAGGGCTTGTAAGTAAGCATTTCACGGTAAGGTCTACACCTGCTGTATTCAGCGCATGTGACAAATGCAATTTGATTTGATTGTTGATACACACGCAAATCTTTTAAGAGTGAAAAACTCAGATCAAAGGCACTTCAATATTTTGTCTTGCCCATTCATCCTCTGAATGGCACACATACACAATCCATGTCTCAGTTGTCTCAAGGCTTAAAAATCATTCTTTAACCTGTCTCCTCCCCTTCATCAACATTCATTGAAGTGGATTTAACAGGCGACCTCAATAAGCTGTCATAGCCTTCACCTGTATTCACCAGGTCAGTCTATTTCATGGAAAGAGCGAATATCCTAATGTTTTGTACACTCAGTGTATATTTGTCTGTTGGGGTTGGGGAGGTTGTAAGGGGAAGTTGGAGGGGTGCGGCTGTGGAAGAACAAACAACTGCTGAAATTCCATTTTCAATTTGATAGCCACAAAAGAACAGAGCAGGAGAGAGAGCCTTGGAGGAGAAGAGAGTTTAGGCTGGACAGGTGAGCAGGGCTAAGGAGACCTCCCTCTGGGCCTGGCAGCCCCAATTCAGTCTATTGATTTTCTGTCCTCCCCTTCAATATCTGGAAAGCGGGGTACCCGATAGATTATGACAGACGGGGCCGCCAGAGACCAGCGATCCTCTCTAATTGAACCTGATGGAGTACAGCTGAGGATCACAGGTTGGGGAAATTCAGTGACATAGCAGGTTTCTCTCCTTCTTTGAAAAACACTCCACGGTCCATTAAACTGGGGGAGCGAGAGAAAAGGTGTTATCCTCTCGCTCTCTCTCTCTCTCTCCAATCTTCCTCCCTTCTCTCCTTTCCTCATTTCCTCTCCTCAGACAAGGGAAAGCTGGGCTCTCACCACAACCTTGAGCACAACGGAGTCAGACTTGGTGCTTTACAATAACAAGCTTCTGTCAAAAGTGCAAAGGGGAAAAAAAACAAGGCAGAAGAAAAGCTCAGTGCTCTATTTTGATGAAAGGAACAAGCACAGCTTGTTGTAAATAGGCTTTCTGAAGCCTGAGGCAGCTTTTCTCCCTGGGGGACATGCTTTCTGCATCTCTCCCGGGGTTGCTGTCGCTGAAAAGGTTCTCTGGAAAGAAAGAAGGGGAAAAAAACTACAACTGGAAGAGGCACAAACAAGAACTAGCTTCAGCTGTTTCAACAGGAGGAGGAAATCATCGTTCTGTAGGACACGCTCGCCTGGAATTGTCATCCATTCAGATTGGAGAACAAAATGCGGTGTTACATGGCAGACCGAGTGGGGAGCTATTTGTTAGCTGTGCACGTTGTCCAGGCGCACACAGAAGTGTTAGTTGGCCAGGGGTGTTAAAGGTGTTCCGAGACGCAGAGGAAAGAGTTTGTGCCATGTCTGTCTGTCTGTCTTTACGTCTGTCTGGGTGCTCTGTTCATCTGTATGTGTTTGTGCCTGTGTATTTTGTCTCTGTCTGGCAGGGAGCTCTGTCTGTCTCTTGATCCCAGATAACCCAGATGTGTGCATATTCAAATGAGTCCAGCTCCAGGCATCCTCTTGCAAATCAGGTGCCATTCACGCGGTGCATTGTTACACAAATGAGAAACGTCCGTTCAGGGGCTGAGGAGAGGTGCGTACTGCGGACCCACTCAGCCCTGGGCTTCCTCTGGCTTCCTCTGATGTGGTGGCCACCTCCCCACAAAGACAGGGGCCACTGAACCATGTGTCTCACCCTCCATCCTGGGGAGAAAAAGAGTGAGAGAAAGAAAGTGTTTCCAGTCGAGAGTCATTTTTCTCTTTTTCTATTAATGCATCTCCTCTAACCTCTCTCTTCAGTTACCTTTCTTCCTAGTGCCTATAAGCCCTTCTGATCTTTTCCAATAATAATGGCAATGCCAGCCAATCTCTCTGAAAATGGGTTCAGCGCATACCTAATCCCATTTAATTACTTAGACACAGAGGGCTCAGGACACACTGCTCAGACGGTGCCCCCCACCCCGGTAAGCATGGCCCCTGTTTGCAGCCCCCATCCACCTCACCTCATGAATTATGGATCCCTGGCTGGCTTTGAGGCATAAGGGCCATCATCCCGCCTGCTCTGTCATAAGGCTCAGGGAGAGCCTGCGCTTTGTGTAAATATGGTGCCTGTCTGTGGCCGGGGTGCCCTATTGTGCCTGGTATTAAAAGCTTGCCACTCTCTCCCTTCCCTCTCTTTACTTCTGCCACTGCAGTGGCTCCAAGCAGGGGGGTATGGGTAATCACATAGGCCCTTCCAGCTCCCTGCCCAAGTTCAGCTGTGCCCAGCTCATGCTGACTGGCATTATGGCTGACAGTCATCCTACCTGTGCGGCGGGGAGAAATGAAAGGGAGATTGAAGCTGAAGGCAGTGGAAACAGGCTGAATCAGCCCAGATCAATGGTGATTCGTCAGCACAATTTTACTTTTTTTCTCTCTCAGTACGAAAACATCAAAAACTTTTCAACGTGGCCAGATGACAAAGTCCCTCTGGCTTCTTTCTGGAAGCAGATGACGTAACGTTGAGACGACGTTCCCCAGGATGAAACACAGACAGGGATGTATTGGCCGTTTCCCCCCCCCCCCCAAAAAAAACAGGCTTTTTGACTGCTTTAATGTAGATTCCTGGCATGCATGCCATGGCTCTCTCATGCTATCTCCTTTGTTGCTACTGTTGCTTCCCTCTGGCAGACAGAGTAGCAGCAGACTGGATAAATCATGCTGTCTATTCTTTTATGAGCTCAGCTGAGTGGATCAAACCTCTCCTACGCAGCTGCTATCAGATGATCTCACCGCAGAAGCACCTTTAGGAGCTTTACAGTGTGTGGATTCCATACCACAGGATGTCCGTCCAGTGAAGAAGAGGATGGTCCTCAATTTATTTGAAGAGAACTTAAAAGAATGAAACATGACAAAAAAAATCTTCCTACTAATATGTTTTCTATGGTTATGCTGCATCTGTACTATAACCTGTTCAGCTAGCCCATTTTGGGAATAGAAAACATGCTCTAAAGCAGTGTTTTTCCCGACTCCGGTCCTTGAGTACTCTCGACAGCACACAAACCTGATTCAACTTGTCAAGAGCTTTATGATTAGTTGACAAGTAGTACTGTTGAGGACCGTTGGGAAACACTGCTCTGAAGGAACCCAAGAGAGGGCATTTATTATTGTAATTTGTATCCAGTCTGCTCCAAAAGGAGACATATGGCAATTATATGTCTGTGTCTATGTCGTCACACACACACACACACACACACACACACACACACACACACACACACACACACACACACACACACACACACACACACACACACACACACACACCCCAAGAAAACAAAATAAAAGATGCTGACTGTATCCCTGTTTTCAAGTTGTCTGCTCTGAGATCTTCTGATGTCTGTCAGAGCCCTGAGCACATTTCCTTGAGCCCAATACAGATGGGGGCTCGGGCTCGTCCCGTTGCCGTTAGCAGCAGACAGACGTCTCATCTTTATCTTTCCAGATTTTGTCCTAATCTGTTTCTCCCCCCTCGGCCTCTCTTCATAAATCTGTCATAAATCATCTCTGGACTCTGGCTCCGGTCGCACAAATACTTTTATGAAGAAACAGGAAAAAGGCACTGGCACAACTGTCACATATCCAGACTAAATTGCATTTGCAAAACAAAAAGGTGTTTGGTGTTGTAAGTCGCTCTGGATAAGAGCGTCTGCTAAATGACTTAAATGTAAATGTAAATGTGTTCTCTTTTTATTTTTATCTCTCTCCCCCATCACAATATATTTCAATAGGTTTCAAAATGTAATCGTTTATCTATAGCCATATTCCTTTCGTCTACAAAGTACTAAGAAGACACAATACGAGAACGATAGGTCTGAGCCGAGAACAAGGCCACACTCTTGCAGAATGGAATGGAATAAATGATTGATAATTAGGTCACAGAACATGCTTAGGAATAATAATACATTATTCCACCATAATACAGTGAGTGGACAAAACATTAGGAACACCTTCCTAATATTGAGTTGCCCTCAGAACAGCCTCAATTCGTCAGGGCATGGACTCTATAAGGTGTCTAAAGCATTCCACAGTGATGCTGGCCCATGTTGACTCCAATGCTTCCCACAGTTGTGTCAAATTGACTGTATGTCCTTTGGGTAGTGGACCATTCTTGATACACATGGGAAACTGTTAAGTGTGAAAAACCAAAGGCATTTACATTTTTTTTGTATTTTGCCTTTCAGGTGGTGAATGGACACATACATAATCCATGTCTCAGTGCTTTAAAATCATTCATTAACCGGTCTCCTCCCCTTCATCTACACTGATTAAAGTGGATTTAACAGGTGACGTCAATAAGGGATCATAGCTTTCACCTGGATTCACCTGGTCAGTCTATGTTATGGAAGGATCAGGTGTTCCTAATGTTTTGTATACTCTGTGTGTGTATATATACACACACACACACACACACACACACACACACACACACACACACACACACACACACACACACACACACACGTATATCAAGTTGTAATCCTACCACAGACCATGGCCATCAAAACTATTCTGATGGCAACCAGGATCTGCTGTACTTAATAAAATTATCTTAGCAATGAAGGATCTTTGCCTTATGGCTGATTTCATGCCGCCCACTAGCCTTTACAACTAGAAAACAAATCATGTTCATCACCTAACTGATCACCTAACTGATGATTATGGACATGACGCAAAACCCACATCTAATGGATGTAGGCTGCAACAGCTGAAGCGTCTCTCTTTTCTCAAGTGCTCTTCATTTTGACAAGTATCATCTAAAACGACGTTGTCGTGGCAACGACATACTCATTACATTTAATCCACTAATTGCTAACTACCGCCACAATTGGTTGTAATTTGCGTTGCACAGTTAACCCTCCGATTGGTATGCAGAGCAGGCCTACTCCTCCCTTCATCGGACAAAGGGCACAAATAAAACAGAGCACTCCCCCCCCCCCCGTTTTTAAATCGCCCTCCCAAACACTCACCTGCACACGCACACACTCGCACAAACTCATCCCCTTTCAAAAAATGTTTTATTTTCCCTTCCCTAAAGCATCCAGCACTTTATTAACCAGTGGCGGTTGCCATAGCAATTAATCACTGCCTTCTCTGTCAGCAGTTTTTAGTCAAATGAGCCCCGATGTTTGTTTGTTAATGGAGCAGTAAACAATGTTGCTGGAGGTCTTTCATTACCTCCGCAGCTCCCTCCACTCTGCTCCTCCAGCACCTGGACCATTGAACCATAGACGACGAGTGGCGGCATCAAAGGAAACAAATCTCCTCCATTTAATTATACCTCCAATGCTGTTCCCCCTTAAAAACACATCGGCCTTTCCTAGCTGTAATAATCTGTCCGAGTGTCATACAAAAGCAGTGCTATTGGGACGCCAACATGTATGGGATTGGTCACTTTAGAGTGGCGAGGTGCGCTTAGCACCAACACCCAACTATACAATCATGGACACATTGTTGTGTGGTCACGCCAAATGGACAGTGACTGTAAAAACTAATGTCGGGTGTGAACGAGTACTTTGGTGGAGGCGTGTGTGTGCACGTATGCTTGGGCAGAGAACAAACCAAACCCCTTTTGAAGAGTGCACAGCTCAAAGGGCTGGAGAGGCAATCCGAGAACTTCACAGGGGAAGAGGGGAAATTGCCTTGAACCTCAAGGTGTATGAAAGTGCAATTTGTGTCCCATCTGTTCTGCTTCCCTTCCATTAGGTGAGAGAGTGCATTAGGCCAGAGAGGAGAAAATGCCCACGTTAGGGTCCTCTGGGTACACAGGAAGCACTCCGACATTTCATTTGACACAGGTTAGTCTCTTTTTTTATTTATTATTTGGAGCTTTATAGGCTTTTTTATTTCAATTCCGTTTGAAATTTAAGATAAAAGTACAGTACATTTTTAGGCTGCGGAAATGTTTCAAGAGGTAAACTTTGTTCCTGTATGAGAGTGTGAGTCTAAAAGAGGAAGTAATTGAGTTGTGGTAAAAAAAGTATTCCTTTACTCAATTGACCACCTATGGGGAGAGGTGGGGAGGGATAAAAACAGGATACAGACCCAAGGCATCTATTGTCAAGAGTCCTTCTGTAATATATATATTTTTAAACTGTCCCTCTCACAAGACAGTGCACAGTGGCTGTATTGGCTTCCTTGACTCGGTGTCCTTTCTTCAGATGGATTTGCATGGCAGAAGCCAGGAGGGAAGTGTGTTGCCCAGGCAACAGATTGCCTCCATTTGCAGTTGGAGAAGAGGTGTTACTAGAGAAGCTGAAGCCCATGGCATGGGGAAGGAGACAGGCCCCAGGGGCCACATTTGTCAGAACCCAGAGAATAGAGGACAAGTGTATGACACTGACAAAAGGATGTTGGTCCTTTGGTGACATTTCAAATGAAATTGGGTCCATATCTCTATGGGAACTGCATTTAATAGACAGTTTGTATTTTGGTACAATGTTCCACTTAGAGAACCAGACCAACAGGTCAACTCAGGTTGAGTATATTTAATAAAAGTATCTTCTGTCACTATAGATTCATTCAATTTAAAAATACATCAAAATGGAGAATCATGTTGCCCCTTGGATGCACTCATAAATATTTCAATCCTGTGACAATCCAATCCTGTTGGCTTCAGTGAGCCGCAACCAAAGATTTCCATACAATGTGATATATTCACCTTCATGCAGTAAATCACCATGTCCAAGTGAATAAAAAATATATATCTTTGAGTCAAGGCTATTTGCATATTCTCTTGCAACATTATGGCATCGCAATGGAAACGTAACTAACCTCTGTGTTCTGTAAGGTGAGTCACACTTTTCCGAAGAACCCAATTAAGAGGAGGTATGGAGCGGGCGCAGACCCCACGACCCCTGCACCGGGGGTATTAGTGAATCATAATAGCGCCTTTCATGGAAACGCTCGTCTCGACAAATTGATTTCCAGGTGTGAAACACTGAGCTTCCCCAGGAGGTTGCAACACCTCAATTCGTCTTCACACATATGTGACGCTGTGAGAGGGCCGGCAGATGCCCTTCACATAAAAAAGGGTTTACTAAAATAAATGGAACAGTTTCTTCTAAATTTGGAGATTTATTTCCAATAAATATACAAACACAAAAACAGGCTTCAAAATAGCAAAGAGTTAAAATGGTAAAAACAAAGACTAAAAGATTAAGATTAAAATAATCATCTTCAGTGGTCTATCCTTGCTTACCTCTCTCCCACACTGGTACTCGACGACAAACATTTAAACAGGTGTAGCTCATTATCTAATTTAGTGCTAATTTAGTCTAATTTAGCCTACAATTACCTCTTCAGCCAAAACCAATTCAGATACAAACACTCAGTTACTAGACACTACTGTAAAAATCACTAACTATCAGGCCTCCCGAGTGACGCAAAGGTCTAAGGCACTGCATCACAGTTCTAGAGGTGTCACTACAGACCCGAGTTCGATCCCAGACAGGCACACAATTTGCCCAGCGTCGTATGGGTTACGGGAGAGTTGGGCCGGCCGGGATGTCCTTGTCCCATCATGCTCTAGCGACTCCTGGTGGATGGCCGGCTGCATGCATGCTGACTTTGATCGCCAGTTGTACGGTGTTTCCTCTGACACATTCGTGCGGCTGGCTTCAGGGTCGCTCTGGATAAGAGCGTCTGCTAAATGACTTAAATGTAATGTAAATGTAAGTGAGCTGTGTGGCTTGGCAGGGTCGTGTTTCGGAGGACGTACGGCACTCCACCTTTTTCCTCTCCCGAGTCCGTACGGGAGTTGCAACAATGGGACAAGACTGTAAGTACCAATTGGGGAGAAAAAAAGGTTAAAAAGTATAAAGATTTTTTTTTTTTTAACTAACCAAAATATATTTTTAGAGGGTGATGATGCTTGATGCTGCTGCGAACCATCGCAAGTATATATTTGTTGATGACCCAGGCTTCAACCTGGCCAAAACTCAACGCTGTGGGCGGAACCTCATTGGCTAACGGGTGACTGTCCAAGTGCTTGGACAGCGTGGGGGAAACATCTCCATGTGCGCAGCTATCTCTGAAGATGTGTGGTAGAAAGTAGGCCATTACTTGGAACCTACAACGCTGCACACCTCATTGTGCTTCTCAATGAAGTTGAGCAGGCCTGTCAAGGTGAAGGGGTAACCTGTGTCGTTATGTAGGACTATGTCAGGTCCCCCCATGCAGAGGTGGTTCAAATCAAATCAAATGTTTACTTACAAGCCCTCAACAATGCAGTTTTAAGAAAATACCGGGCACCGGTGTCAATGTAATTGAGGTAATATGTACATGTAGGTAGAGTAATTCAAGTGACTATACATAGTTAATAACAGAGAGTAGCAGGCATGGTTTCAGGCCCATCCACGATTTGTGACCCAATACCTGCTCCCATAGACTCCTTTCCTCAACCCTATTGAGGATATTCTTTTCATCATAGAGTAGGAAGGTGTACGATCGCCATCCCCATGAGCTTGCCACACATATCTTGCATTGTTTGCTATTGGATTAACTAGTTAAAATGACTAAATTGAAAAGATATCATGTTGTGTTTTGGTGATTAATTTAAACCTATGTTCTCAATACATTTCACAACAAATGTATATTTTTTGTATCAATGGTTGTGTGGTGAGTGATGTTTATAATCCAAATGAATGCACATTGACAGGTTTCGAATGAAAGACTGGCTGCATTACAAGTGTGACCATTTCGGAGATTTGTACTAAGAGTTGTGAAAATAGTCCAAAGCGATTCAAAAGTCAACTGTAAATATGGGGCAATGTTCAAATGTTCAAGTGAGGATTTGTCCTCATCACAGGCACTAATGGTGAGGAAGAGAAATGGATGTGAAATAGAAATAGGGGGGGGGGGGGGGTTGTGGATGATTAGCACCATGGTCTACACAGAGGAGAATGCATATTCCGTCCCTCTCCTGCCAGCTGTGAAACAAGTGGCGTCGAAATTGAATAATGCAGTCTGCGAGAGAAAGAAGTGGGATTTGCACACAAAGACTGACTGACAGATGGAGAGAGAAAGCGCTAGAGAGAGAGAGAGAGGAGGCAGCCAACCTTTAACAGAGCCAGGGGGAAGAAAAAAAAAGACAGTCAAATGGCAAGATAGATTAATAGATTGGCAGGGTCTCGTAGAAGACAGGATAATAATTCACCAGGAAAAGAGTGATATTTTGGGGTCAGAGACAAAAGACAAGATGGCACCGACAGACACAGTCGCCCGGTTTCAAGCTCCTAGCCATCTTTGCAGTATATATTTTTCAATATTTCATTCAGAATGCTTTTTGTATTATTACCTACAGCCGAAAATAACTTTTGGACATTCGATTGGCAGTCACTCACCAACAATTAGACCAGAAATATGACTTCCCTGACCTGGATCCTTTGTTTTGGCCTCCCGGAGGCTTCCCCATTCATCCTGGGTGCTACACCAAAACGTAGACGTAGAAGAGGGGTCCTAGTCTGGCTCAGGTGTCGAGCAAACCATCCACCGCTTCCGAGTATATAACGTTCAGTCCCTGGACAACAAAGTAGACGAGCTCAGGGTGAGGATCTCCTTTCAGAGAGACAAGGGACTGTAAAGTATTCTGTTTTCGGATACATGGCTCTCTCCGGAAATATTGTCCCCATTCATACCGCCAGCGTGGTTCTCAGTTCATCATGAGCACAGAAAAAGAACAGAGGTGGAAGGGTATGTCTCATGATTAACAACTCATGGTGCTATTGTGGTAACGTACAGGAACTCCAGTCCTCTTGTTCTCTCGATTTAGAATACTACACCATCAAATGCCGACCGAATAACCTCCCGAGTTAATTTTATTTGGTCATTTTCACTGCAGTGTATATCCCCCCCCCCAAAGCCGACACCCCGACAGCTCTCAAGGAACTACACTAGACATTGTAAAAACTGGAAACCGCATATTCTGAGGCCACATTAATCTGGGGACTTTAATAAAGGAAATCTGAGTAAAACACTCCCGAAATTCTGTCAACACTTCTCCTGTGTTATGTGTGGCGAGAACACGCTTGACCATTGTCGCTCTCCCTTCCAGGGTGGCTACAAGTCCTCCCTTCAGCAAATCAGACCACACCTCCATCCTACTCCTCCCCGCTATAGGCAGAAATGTAAACAGAAAGCACCTGTGGTAAGGTCTGTTCAACGTTGGTCTGACCAATCTGAATCTATTCTTCAAGACTGTTTTGATCACCTGCACTGGGAAATGTTCTGGGTTGCCTCTGAGAATACACTGACTCGGGTGACTGGGTTCATCAGTGGTTAGAGGATGAAACTGAAAGCACAAACCACCACACCCCAGCAAGGTGACTAGGAATATGGATGTGTACACACAGACCAGCTATTGGCTACCTCCGTAAGCCAATCAAAGAGGCAAAATGACAGTACAAGGACAAAGTGGAGTCGAAATTCAACGACTCAGACATGAGGTGCATGTGGTAGGGACTCCAGACAATCACAGATCATAAAGGGATAGCCAGCCATGTGTCGTGGACACCGATGCCCCGTTCACAAACAAGCTAAACACCATCACCTGCTTTGAGGATAACAACACAGACGTGGTCCCCCACCGCTCACGAGGACTGTGTGCTTCCAATCACGTTGGCAGACATGAGTAAGACATTAAAGCGTGTTAAACCTCACAAGGCTGCTGGCCCAAACGGTATTCCAAGCCGCATCCTTAGAGCATGTGCAGACCAGCTGTCCGGAGGGTGTATGGACATGTTCAATCCCTCCCTATGCCAGTCTGCTGTCCCCACTTGCATCAAGATGTCCACCATTGTTCATGTACACAAGAAAGCAAAGGTAAATTAACTAAATGACTATCACTCCGTTGCTCTAACTTCTGTCATCATAAAGTGCTCTGAGAGGGTAGTTAAGGATCATATCATCTCCACTTACCCGACACCGTAGACCCACTACAATTTGCAATACTGCCCCAACAGATCCACAGATGACGCAATCTCCAATGCACTGCATACTGTCCTATCCCACCTGGGCATCCATCTGAGTTTGAATCCCCCCTGTGAAACTGGGTCCTAAACTTCCTGATGGGCTGACTGCAGGTGGTGAAGGTCGGCAACAACACCTCTGCCATGCTGATCCTCAGCACAGGGGCCCCACAGGGGTGTGTGTTCAACGCCCTCCTGTACTCCCTGTTCACCCATAACTGCGTGGCCAATCATATCTCAGACTCAAACATCAAGTTTGCTGACGACACAACCGTGGTAGACCTGATTACCAAAAACAAGGAGACAGCCTACAGGGAGAAGGTGAGAGCCCTGGCGGAGTGGTGCCAGGAAAATAACCTTTCCCTCAACAAAATAAAGGAGCCGACCGTGGACCACATGAGATAGCAGAGAGAGCTCACCATCATCCACATCGACAGGACTGCAGTGGAGAGGGTCAAAAGCTTCAAGTTCCTCTGCAGGAATTCGGCTTGGCCCCTAAGACCCTCACAAATTTCTACAGATGCACCATCGAGAGCATTCTCTCAGGCTGTATCACCGCCTGGTATGGAAACTGCACTGCCCGAAACTCCAGGGCTGTCCAGAGGGTGTTGCGGTCAGCCCAACGCATCATTGGGGGCACACTGCCTGCCCTCCAGGACATCTACAGCACCTTGTGTCACATGCAGGCCAAGAAGATCTTCAAGGACCTCAGCCACCCAAGCCACGTTCACCCCACTACCAACTAGAAAGCGGAGACAGTATAGGTGCATCAAAGCTGGGATCGAGAGACTGATAAACAGCTTCAATCTCCAGGCCATCAGACTGTTGAACAGCCATCACTAGCCGGCCTCCACACAGTACCCTGCCCTGAACCTTAGACACTGTCACTAGCCGGCTAACACCCGTTTCTCTACTCCGCACCTTAGTGACTGCTAACCTATGTACATAGAGTCATTGAACACTGGTCACTTTAAAAATGTTTACATACTGTTTTACTCACTTCCTATGTACATACTATTTTAATCATTGCTCATCCTATATACAGTGCCTTGCGAAAGTATTCGGCCCCCTTGAACTTTGCAACCTTTTGCCACATTTCAGGCTTCAAACAAAGATATAAAACTGTATTTTTTTGTGAAGAATCAACAACAAGTGGTACACAATCATGAAGTGGAACGACATTTATTGGATATTTCAAACTTTTTTAACCAATCAAAAACTGAAAAATTGGGCGTGCAAAATTATTCAGCCCCTTTACTTTCAGTGCAGCAAACTCTCTCCAGAAGTTCAGTGAGGATCTCTGAATGATCCAATGTTGACCTAAATGACTAATGATGATAAATACAATCCACCTGTGTGTAATCAAGTCTCCGTATAAATGCACCTGCACTGTGATAGTCTCAGAGGTCTATTAAAAGCGCAGAGAGCATCATGAAGAACAAGGAACACACCAGGCAGGTCCGAGATACTGTTGTGAAGAAGTTTAAAGCCGGATTTGGATACAAAAAGATCCCAAGCTTTAAACATCCCAAGGAGCACTGTGCAAGCGATTATTTTTTATGTTTTACCTTTATTTAACCAGGCAAGTCAGTTAAGAACAAATTCTTATTTTCAATGACGGCATGGGAACAGTGGGTTAACTGCCTGTTCAGGGACAGAACGACAGATTTGTACCTTGTCAGCTCGGGGGTTTGAACTCGCAACCTTCCAGTTACTAGTCCAACACTCTAACCACTAGGCTACCCTGCCACCCCAATAATATTAAAGATAATATTGAAATGGAAGGAGTATCAGACCACTGCAAATCTACCAAGACCTGGCCGTCCCTCTAAACTTTCAGCTCATACAAGGAGAAGACTGATCAGAGATGCAGCCAAGAGGCCCATGATCACTCTGGATGAACTGCAGAGATCTACAGCTGAGGTGGGAGACTTTGTCCATAGGACAACAATCAGTCGCACATTGCACAAATCTGGCCTTTATGGAAGAGTGGCAAGAAGAAAGCCATTTCTTAAAGATATCCATAAAAAGTGTTGTTTAAAGTTTGCCACAAGCCACCTGGGAGACACACCAAACATGTGGAAGAAGGTGCTCTGGTCAGATGAAACCAAAATTGAACTTTTTGGCAACAATGCAAAACGTTATGTTTGGCGTAAAAGCAACACAGCTCATCACCCTGACCACACCATCCCCACTGTCAAACATGGTGGTGGCAGCATCATGGTTTGGGCCTGCTTTTCTTCAGCAGGGACAGGGAAGACGGTTAAAATTGATGGGAAGATGGATGGAGCCAAATACAGGACCATTCTGGAAGAAACCCTGATGGAGTCTGCAAAAGACCTGAGACTGGGACGGAGATTTGTCTTCCAACAAGACAATGATCCAAAACATAAAGCAAAATCTACAATGGAATGGTTCAAAAATAAACATATCCAGGTGTTAGAATGGCCAAGTCAAAGTCCAGACCTGAATCCAATCGAGAATCTGTGGAAAGAACTGAAAACTGCTGTTCACAAATGCTCTCCATCAAACCTCACTGAGCTCGAGCTGTTTTGCAAGGAGGAATGGGAAAAAAATTCAGTCTCTCGATGTGCAAAACTGATAGAGACAAATATCCCAAGCGACTTACAGCTGTAATTGCAGCAAAAGGTGGCGCTACAAAGTATTAACTTAAGGGGGCTGAATAATTTTGCATGCCCAATTTTTCAGTTTTTGATTTGTTAAAAAAGTTTGAAATATCCAATAAATGTTGTTCCACTTCATGATTGTGTCCCACTTTGTTGTTGATTCTTCACAAAAAAATACAGTTTTATATCTTTATGTTTGAAGCCTGAAATGTGGCAAAAGGTTGCAAAGTTCAAGGGGGACGAAAACTTTCGCAAGGCACTGTAGCTACTCCTGTACACACCTTTTCATATACTGTCCATACCCAAGCCAGTGGCAATTGGTGCCGTTTAAGGTCTTGTTACGGATACAGTTATCCTGTGTGTGTGTGTGTATCCTGTGTGTGTGTTTCTTTTCTCTCCTTCTCCCCTCACAGGTGAAAATCATCACTCCCCAATCAATCATCAATCAGAAGACACACCTCCTCATATTTCCTAAACCTATCACAGTTCTTTCCCCATGGTTTAAAAACCCCATCATTTGTTTGTTCTAGAGCTCAGCTCAGCTCAATCTCTCTGTAAATGCCATGTCTGTAGGTCTCTGTGTTTCACTCTCGCTTTGTGTCGTAACCTCTCTTTTGTTTAAGCACCTCATAGCACTTTGTCATCACCTGTGAGTATTGTTTTTGGTTATGGTGTTTGTGTTTGATTGCTGGTGGAAAAGGGGGAAACCAAGACAAGTCGCCCATGGGCATACACTACCCGTAGGTGAACTTTGTTAAATACACTAGTTAGAACTGGGCGGACCACCCACTGTATTTTTGGTTAGTTAGTTAGCTGTTGTTAAAGTAGGCTAGTCTAGCTTAGGGGTGTTTTTGAATACTTATTGTTTCTTTCCTTGGGTCCAGCTCAGCCCCTTTTCCTGCTCCCCCCATTACCGTGTGTTTATAAATAAACCTAGAGTTTGACGGTCGATTTCAGTTGTCGTGCTTATTTCGTTCACACTTTTCCTTTGTCACAATAATAATTTGCATGAGTTATGTTACGAGTCTCATTACCATCCCCCCTAGACTGTCGGGCCAAAAGGGATTCGTAACAGGTCTTAACAAAAACAATATTCATGAGCATGGCCTTATTTCTATTACAATATATTGGATGACTGTCATTCATATTCCATTCACCCAGTTCAATGTAACAGCGATAGGTTTAGGCTACTACATGATACTGCAATTTTTTCCATACCCATCATGAGGTTGCTACAACCTACCCTATGAAGAAAAGTTTACAATATAGGTGCACACAGGTCGAGAGACAATTTTTAGGTGACAGACAGTGACACATGGACAGACAGTGACACATTCAATACCGCCTTGCACACTCTTGCCTGCATCTAGCTGATCTAGGGTGCAATCATTAGACCAACAGTTGCAAACAAGAGTTTCTATTAGACAAATTCAGGTATGGCTATCCCTGTTTTGTTCTATTTGCTTCCGTTTAAGAAACATTTTTCAACAGAATCAACAGAATGAACACACCTCTGATCATGCGTAAATACAGTTCACTTTCATAGCAGCCACGTTGTATTGCTTCTCGCATCTATGCGCTCTCCTCCTCTCACCTTTTCCCTTTGCTTGTGGACTTCAATGCACAACACATCAGCTGTAGGCAAAACAAACTTTACAAGCCAAACCTTATCATAACCATTACACACAGGCTACATCGTTGTCACTATATCAGCTAAAGTAACATCACAGTCAACATAGATAATAGAACTAGTGCGTTAAAATAAACCCACTACAATCATGCAGTAACGTTAGTGTACAGTCAGTAAGCAGTTTAGCACGTACACCGGCTGGCCCCAGTGGCAAAAATACATCCGTCAAACCAAAAGCTTACCTTGACTTGGAAGAGTTCCTGTGTTGTGTTGGATAGTCATAGCCGGCTAGCTAACATAGCAGCCCACTGTTTGAGCAGGGTGTTAAACTAGTAAGTTAACTAGTTAAACTAGTAGTTAACTAGTATGTTAGTTAGCTGCATTTGCTAGCTAAGTAAGTCAAACTCTCTCTTGCTTCTACTTTATATTGGAAGAAATGAATTTGTTCAAAACTGTTCAACTACTGTCTTTCTCGCTCTCTCATCTACTCACCACATTTTATGCACTGCAGTGCTAGCTAGCTGTAGCGTATGCTTTCAGTACTAGATTAATTCTCTGATCCTTTGATTGGGTGGACAACATGTCAGTTCATGCTGAAAGAGCTCTGATAGGTTGGAGGATGTCCTCCGGAAGTTGTCATAATTAATGTGTAAGTCTACGGAAGGGAGTGAGAACCATGAGACTCCTAGTTTTTTTTATTGAAGTCAATGTACCCAGGGGAGGATGGAAGCTAGCTGTCCTCCGGCTACACCATGGTGCTACCCTACAGAGTGATATTGAGGCTACTGTAGACCTTCATTGCACAATCAATTATTTGGTGAAGTGAATATATTTACTATAGTTTTATATTAAAGAAGGATATCTTTTTTAATGTTTTACAATTTTATTTTCGTGAAATTCACTGTGGAGGATAGTCTCCCCTTCCTCCTCTGAGGATCCTCCACTGCTGTCTATATACACCCTTCACATACAGTACCACTCAAAAGTTTGGACACACCTACTCATTCAAGGTTTATCTTTATTTTTACTATTTTCTACATTGTAGAATTATAGTGAAAACATCAAAATGATGAAATAACACATATGGAATCAGTGTCCTGTTGAAAAACAAATTATAGTCACACTAAGCTCAAACGAGATGGGATGGTATATCGCAGCAGAATGCTGTGCTGGTTAGCCATGCTGGTTAAGTGTGCCTTGAATTCAAAATAAATCACTGACAGTGTCACCAGCAAAGCACCCTCACACCATCACACCTCCCCCTCCATGCTTCATGGTGGGAACCACACATGCGGAGATAATCCGTTCACCTACTCTGCATCTCACAAAGACACGGCGGTTGGAACCAAAAATCTCCATTTTGGACTCCGGACCAAAGGATAGATGTCCACCGGTCTAATGTCCATTGCTCGTGTTTTTTGGCACAAGCAAGTCTCTTCTTTTTATTTTTGTCCTTAAGTAGTGGTTTCTTTGCAGAAACTCGACAATGAAGGCCTGATTCATGCAGTCTCCTCTGAACAGTTGATGTTGAGATGTGTCGGTTACTTGAACTCTGTGAGGCATTTATTTTGGATGCAATTTCTGAGGCTGGTAACTCTAATGAACTTATCCTCTGCAGCAGAGGTAACTCTGAGTCTCCCTTTCCTGTGGTGGGCCTCATGAGAGCCAGTTTTATCATAGTGCTTGATGGGTTTTGCAACTGCACTTTAAGAAACTTTCAAAGTTCGTATAGTAATATTTGACTGTCGTTTTGCTTTGTTTATTTGAGCTGTTCTTGCCATAATATGGACTTGGTCTTTTACCAAATAGGGCTATCTTCTGTATACCACCCCTACCTTGTCACAACACCACTGATTGGCTCAAACTCATTAAGAAATAAAGAAATTCCACAAATTAACTTTTAACAAGGCACACCTGTTAATTGAAATGCATTCCAGATGACTACCTCATGACGCTGGTTGAGAGAATGCCAA
The DNA here is from genome assembly GCF_036934945.1 of Oncorhynchus masou masou. Taxonomy (NCBI): domain Eukaryota; kingdom Metazoa; phylum Chordata; class Actinopteri; order Salmoniformes; family Salmonidae; genus Oncorhynchus; species Oncorhynchus masou. Next base: position 41,392,490 of record NC_088236.1, on the reverse strand, counting down.
GAGTTTGCAAAGCTGTCATCAAGGCAAAGAGTAGCTACTTTGAAGAATCTCAAATATAAAATATATTTTGATTTGTTTAACACTTTTTTGGTTACTACATGATTCCACGTGTTATTTCATAGTTTTGATGTCTTCACTAAAAAAAAGAAAGGAAAACCCTTGAATGAGTAGGTGTGTATATGTATATATATATTTTTTATATATATATATATTATATATATATATTTTTTTTTTTATTCTGGACTCTGACATTGCTCATTCTGATAATGCTCATTCTGACATGTCTGAAAAAAAGAAAATGAAAAACTGTGTACACAACCAATAAACTTTGATTTTAGTTAAGAGGGAAGTAAAATGCTTAAGATGTAAGGATGTATACTGAATATACAGTGCTGAGAAAAATAGAAAAAAGAATGGCAGAAAATGTCAAAGGTTTAAAAGATTGGAAAGAAGAGCAGGAAAATAAAGGGAAAGAGGGGCAATTATGGTAAAGATTGTGAGCGTGTGGATATTACACAGAGCAACATAGTTCCAGTTTTAGGGAGAAAGAAAAGCGAGGGAAACACCCCTCATTCTTTTCAGAGAGAAAAGAGGCCAATTAACTTCTGAACTCCAGGGTCGTGTTCATTAGGCACTAAAACGGAAGAATACAGTCGTGTTCATTAGGCACCAAACAGAAGAAAGCAGACTGAAACAGGGAAGGACTACCTGAACTTTCATTTTCCATTTCAAAATATCCATTTAAATATTCATACGGTGTGTCCTAATTAGCATGACCAAGCTCACCACGTAACAGAGGTTTACAGCTGTTTCTCGACAGTGGGATATGATGGAATGAAAATGAGCACCTGGCTCTCCGTTATCCAAAAAGCTTAATTTTGTCTCTTTTTTAGAGCAACATCAGCTGAATAGCACACAATCACTCTGGGAGTCAATTATATCCTGTGAAATGGGAAATGGACTATTTAATTGTACAGACCTCCATCCTGTAACCCTTTCTAATTGCATGTTGCTTGTTTGAACTGGGTCCCCCCTTGTGTAGTGATTGCATGTTTCTTTTCTGCTCTGGCTCTTCTACTCTCCACCCGCAGGACCCTGATTTTAGCCCCCTCTCTCTGTCCTCATTTATACTTTGTGTACTTCATTTCCCGCTGATCCACAGTGTTTTTGCCCAGCTACCAGTGCTGTTCATTGGGCACCAAATGGAAGAAAAACAACTAAAACAGGGATGGTGTCACAACCTGATCTGTTTCACCTGTCTCTGTGCTTGTCTCCACCCCCCCCCTCCAGGTGTTGTCCATCTTCCCCATTATCCCCTGTGAATTTATACCTGTTTTCTCTGTTTGTCTGTTGCCAGTTCGTCTTGTTTTGTTAAGTCAACCAGCGTGTTTTTCTGTGCTCCTGGTTTTTCCCAAATCTCTTTTTCTAGTCTTCCCGGTTCTGACCTTTGCCTGCCCTGGACTCGAGCCTGCCTGCCGCTCTGTACCTCCTGGACTCTGACCTGGCTTATGATCTTTTGCCTGCCCCTTGTTTATAATAAATATCAGAGACTCAAACCATCTGCCTCCTGTGTCTGCATCTTGGTCTCGCCCTGTATTGTTAGAGGGACTACCTGGGACTTGTCCAATTAGAAATGTTCATTTTCTCGTTGCCAAGTGATAAAAAGGTGTCTGTTGTGCACCTTAATGAACACAATGATGTAAAAAAATATATTCAAATCTATTTTTGCTTGTCACATGCTTCGTAGACAACAGATGTAGACTAACAGGGAAAGTGTCACACCCTGATCTTAGAGAGCCGTTTTATTTCTCTATTTGGTTAGGTCAGGGTGTGATTTGGGGTGGGCATTTTTTGTCTATTTCTTTGTTGTTTTTGCCTAGTGTGGTTCCCAATCAGAGGCAGCTGTCTATCGTTGTCTCTGATTGGGGATCAAATATAAGTTGTCATTTTCCGTTTGGGTTTTGTGGGGTGTTGTTTTCCATTTAGTATCAGTGCCTGACGGAACTGTTCGCTTTCGTTTTTGTATTCGTTATTTTTGTTTGAGTGATTCTTGACAATAAAGATCATGAACACTTTCCACGCTGTGCTTTGGTCCACTCTTCCTTTTGACGATGAGCGTTACAGAAAGTCTTACTTGCAGGTCCTTTTCCAGCAATGCAGAGTTAAAGATAAAAAGTAAAATAAAAAAGATATAAATAGTGACATGATGAATAAATACACAGTGAATAAGGAGTACAAGTAACATGGCTATATACAGGGAGTTTGTGAGCATTCCGTAGATGTAGCACTGAGCATCAGCTAGGATACCAAAGGAACCACAGATGTCATCCTAGTCAGTCTTCTGGCTTCATTCGGCATCATGGAAAAAGGCTGAAGAATCGATATACTGTAACAGTGACATTAGGGGCATCATTTCAGAGATTGGAATGAGCATGCAACAATGTCTCCATCATCATCATCATCATCATACAATGTTCCCTACTGAAAATGTTTGACACCCAGTGATGATGCTTTAGGAGGACAATTCCTGCAAGTGATGTCGTCCAACCGAAAGGATAATACACTACTCGGCAGATATTTAGAAGTATGGACGGGAGTCTAACCCTCATAGTCAGTCGTTCCACTCTGAACTAGGACCCTTTGTGAGGAAGGAGACCGAGGAGAAAGTATTAATTTGACTTTCATGGTGAAGGGTGTGTTGTAGTGTTCTAGAGAGAGAGAGCGAGAGGTTGTCTCGAATGTGATTAGCTGTCTGGTTGAAATTAAACACAGGCCAATCATGAAACCAGGGACAAAGTAGCCCATTGTCCTCCACATCCCCTGCAGATCTCTCTCTCCCTCGCTCCTCTGTCTTTCTCTGACAGCTTTTGTTCCGCCTATCATCTCCAGACCCTGTCCTTTTTTTAGAGACAGACAAACAGAAGAGAGAGAGGGGTGGGGTGGGGTGGGGGGGCAGTGGGTGAAAAGAGGGAGCACTCAAATCCCAATGGCTCTGGGGGGCTGTCAGAACTGATAGTACTCTATCACTTGCGAACGGAGGTGCAAAATTGGGCAGAGCCGAGCGTTGCGCGAAGCAAAGGATGATGGTCCTTCTGTCCACTGGAGCCTGACTGACAGAGATGGAGGGGAGACAGAAGGAAGGAGGGTGTCTCCAGCCGAATCTCCAGGTGTAACTACAAAAACTCCTCCATAAATCACCAATGTAGTTAGAAACGCTAACAACAGCGCTACTGAATAAAACACCTATAAAGAAACTCACTATTAATAATAATAAATAACTGGTAATGAATTCTCAACATTCTATTCTGTTTATTACATTCATATTACATCTACTTTGGGCTTCTGTGTTCTAGCATATCCTACCATTAGTGTGTTATTTGGGGAAGACAGCAAGAGTAACAGCAGTAATTGGTGACAAGGTTTTACCAGGCTTCTGTATGAGTATGCTGGGTGTGATAGACAGCCCTCTTACCTGTCACACTGAGGTATTGGGGAACAACGGCCTTGTCTAAGAGGGGAGGGTTAGCGAGGCTACCACGGCTTTCACAGTGAACAAACAGAGTTTGCTGTGAAGGTTGGCAAGACCGTCCAAAACAACTGTTGTCGCTTTTGACCCTAAGTCCCTTCACACTTCTATGTGTAAAATACCCAGGACAAGTCTACTCCACTCCAACCTCGAAACATTTGAGATGATGACATAGCTTCCTGAATTGTGTCATAAAGTAGTTTACCTAATGCATGTACAGTGCAGTGTAAATATACTGTACATAACCATATCACATACAACTGATGCATCCCGTTGCGTTGTATTCACGTGTAAAAGCAGGAAACCTGCTCAGTGATTTTTCTCAGTGATTTAGTACTGAATATGACATCCCATGTGGTTATGCCGTGACAAAGATGAAAGCCCAGCTCCTGTTTTACAAGTGTAGAAAGGCCGTATGACCTTTCACACCTCAGGCGAGAGGAGTCACACTCGGTCTGACCTTCCTACTCCTCTTTGGTGTGCTGCTGGTTTACAAGTCAAGTCACAGGAAAATCACTTTGGATACCAGACAAATACATGTCAACTTTGTGTCATGAATATTACATCTCAAATAAAGTCATTCACACAATGCATACAGCTACGTATGTATTCCTTTATATGCATGGGAATGAGTTGAAAGACAGAGCGCTGGAATACAGAGCGCTGGAATGTCAGTCAAAAACTTCATGAACAATTAGGCATGACATTTGAAGTTGAATATCTTACAAAATGTCATTCTATTTGAGAATCTGTTGATGATCGACCCTTGAAACTTTACATATTTTGTGATCTAAACCTACAGTAAGCCAAATCTATTAAAAAATATACACTGAGTGTACAAAACACCTTCCTAATATTGAGTTGCCCCTTGCATTTTGCCCTCAATTCGTTCCGCAAGGATGCTGGCCCATATTGACTCCAATTTTTTAATTTTACCTTTATTTAAATAGGCAAGTCAGTTAAGAACACCTTCTTATTTTCAATGACAGCCTAGGAACAGTGGGTTAACTGCCTTGTTCAGGGGCAGATTTTTACCTTGTCAGCTTGGGGATCTTCGATCTTGCAACCTTTCGGTTACTAGTCCAACGCTCTAACCACTAGGCTACCTGCCTCCCCCCACACCCCAATGCTTCCCAAAGTTGTGTCAAGTTGGCTGGATGTCCTTTGGGTTGTGGACCATTCTTGATACACACGGTAAATTGTTGAGGGTGTAAATCAAATCAAAATCAAATCAAAAAATGTATTTGTCACATACACATGTTTAGCAGATGTTATTGCGGGTGTAGCGAAATGCATGTGTTTCTAGCTCCAACATTGCAGTAATATCTAACAATTCACAACAATGCACACATTACACACAACCTAAAAGTAAAAGAATGGAATTAAGGAATATATAAATATTAGGATCAGCAATGTCGGAGTGCCATAAACTAAAATACAATAGAATAGAATACAGTATATACATATGAGATGAGTAAAGCAAAAATATGTGAACATTATTAGTGACAAATCCCAGGAGCGTTGCAGTTCTTGGCACAAACTGGTGCGCCGAGCAGCTACTACCATACCCCTTTCAAAGGTACTTAAATTTTTTGTCTTGCCCATTCACCCTCTGAATGGCACAAATGCACAATCCATTGTCTCAAGACTTTACAATCCTTTGTTAACATGTCTCCGCCCCTTCATCTACACTGAATGAAATGGATTTAACAAGTGACATCAATAAGGGAGTATAGCTTTCACCTGGATTCACCTGGTCAGTCTATGTCATGGAAAGAGCAGGTGTCTTTAATGTTTTGTTCACTCAGTGTAAATGTGTGTACACTAATACTGTACCACACCTGCATCCTGGATAATGCCATATTATGGTGTGTACTTTTCATCAGTACTACAGTAATTTCCATCAGTACTTTCCATCAGTACTTAGTTATGTGTTCTTGGTTTCCAGGGAATCGGTAGTTGATTTACCCTGAGCACCCCTAGCCATGTCACACATGGTCTGGACACCTAAATGCATCACTGTTTCCAGAATCTGTCCTTCACCAGTTTTTGAAGCTCACAAGTCGTCTATAGCCTACCTCATCCCACTGGGCACAGACTTTATTTCATCATCTAGTTTTGATTTACATTTGGTTGACTTGTCAACTAATGTGAATTCAACATAAAAACAACAAAAATGACACCATGTCATAGGATTTAGGTTAAAAATACAAAATTCCCTTACGTTGATGACTTTTTGCAAATCCAATCAACTTTCCACTGTGATTAAACATCATCACATTAAATTTTTTGTTGTTGAAATTACATGGGAAAAACGTTGATTCAACCAGTTTTTGCCCAGTGGGATCCAGCCTTATCCATCCACACCATCTTTTTCAATCTGACACTTTTTTGCCTTTGCCCCCCACCCCTGTCTACCGTCCTTTCCCTGTCACCACCCCACCTCCACCCCCTTCCCCTCCTCATCATCCACCCCTGTGTCCTCTAACCACTTGACACCTTTTCAGATTCATCCCATCATTTGGCAGACAGTGTGTGTTTCACCAGTGGGCCACAATGCAGCAATCCCCGCGCAAATCAATGGCAGATAAATCAATGCTATCTCTTTTTTTCCATGCCTCTGCTGCCATAAAAACATTTTCTGTTACTTTGGTGTTTGAGAAGACTTGAATTTCACTCAATTAAACCCCAGTTGACTTTGCCTGGGGAGCAAATTGTAACAGGGCAAGGCTTGTATCTGAGTAACAGACAGCAAATCCCTGCCAAAGCTTAGACAAACACTATTTATGAGGTGCCCCATGACAAAAAAGGAACTGGGACTTGATGTCTTTGGAGGTTAGATTTACTCTCACTAATGTTATTGCAAAGCTGATATACAATTGCCGAGTCAAAGATAGAAGTTTGCTCTTGTGAAATAATGTCTCTCTTATATTTCAATGAGACTAATCTTGATACAAAAATGGGAAACAACAGCCACCTCCCTAGATTTACAGCAGTGGCTTATCCAATATTGGCCAAATGGCCACCCAAAAAAACTCTAATAGGAAAATAGCTGTAGCTGTAACAGGCCATTTCGGATCAGTTCGGGAGAAAACAACCGTTACCAGTGCATTGCATGGGGGGAGTTTTACTTCCAGGTCTCTTGGCAGGGAAATGTTCAGTGGGATCTGCTAGGCCTATCATCAGGCCTTAATGGCACAGATACAGTATCATTGGGAATCATTTCCAGCTGATGCACAAGCTCAGACATATTATTTTGAAACCTATATTTAATATAGCTGCACAGAAAATGATCCACTGTGATATTGTGCTTGTCCCCTGTATAAATAATCCATTATTTGTATGTATGTGCCCTCATGGTACCTTGGGGGATTGGAACAGCTAAGTGTTTTCACAACTCAGTTGTGTCCATTCTTTGGCGTATTGGGCGTACTCTAATAAAACTGAGTAAACATGCTTTGAATATTTGTTGTGAATTAACAGTTGAGTCATCTGCTTATCAGCTAATCAAATAGCTTGCTTGCATGCCCCGCTCGGGCACAACAGTGCTCTGCTTGAGTATTTTTCCATTTCTAAGATATTGAGTTGATTGACTGGCTGCATTCAATGTACACTGTTCGTCGAGATAGCATTGTTTCTCATCCACCAGACAGATCCTTCAATAAAGAAAGCGCATGACAACTGGAGGGTGACTAGAAGGGGGGAACAATTAGAGCCCACCCGCTGGGCAAAAACTGGTTGAATCAACGTTTTTTCCACATCATTTCAACCCCCCCAAAAAGTCCATGTTATGATGTTGAATCAATGTGGAAAACTGATTGGATTTGCAAAAAGTAATCAACTTTTTCCACCCTACTTTTAACCAAAACCCAATGACGTGGTGCATTTTTTGTTGTTGATTTCACTTCAAGTTAACGTTAGTTGACAACTCAACCAAATATAAATCTAAACTAGATGTTGAACTGGCATCTGTGCCCAGTGAGCAGTGACTAACTACCTAGAGGATGATACCCAGAGAGTAGTCTCCAGTGTCTCGGACCACATAAAAGACCACATACTGTATGTATTCTCCAAAGAGATGTGAATTTTTTTTAGCCCACTGAGACTAGCATGAAAGTGCAAGTCATACAGAGTATTTTCAAGGGAAGGGCCAGGACAGCCAGTAACATAGCATGGAACTGCCAGTGCAAGAGGGGGATTGGTGAGCAATCAGATAGGGCAGAATTGATGACCTGGCTCAGGATGGATTTCTGGAAGAGCGGGCTGCCACAGCGAGGTAATACTTTCAGACTCTTATCGGCACTGGCATAAGCTGAGGGCTGCATCACCCACTTCCCAGCATCAGCTTATTATGAGAGGCCATGATGTGATTGCCTTGTACTGCTTTTGTGTGTTCCAGCAGGGTCTGTATGTGTGTGCCAGGCTGCCGGGTTGGACAGAGTGCTTGTGGAGATGCCTTTACGTCACTCACCGCAAACTCCATGTAGCTGCTCCCTGTATTCATTGTGATAGTTTCCTAAGTGTGGAATGCATTTTTGCAAGCAGAATTCCAATGATGGATAGACTAGAAGATGTTAGGTTCAAATTCAAGTGGACAGAGTAAGTTATTTAATTTACATATTTATTGTGGATGCTACATGTAATAATATGTCTTAATTAAAGTATTTTTTTTTAAATGGGAAAGGTTAACAGACGGTTTTTAATTCTGGGTTGGGTTGCTCTCTCCCATGTTGCCAGGCTGTGCCTATTTAGTGCTCACAGCAGCAGGCTCTAGCATTTGTTTGAAAAATTGTGAAAACCATGAGACAGTCTGTTACATATATAGGCTAAATGTAATAAGAGTTTAAAGCACACGATATACCTACATTTACTATTATATGGCTTCTCCTTCGTAAATTAGGAGACCCTTATCAGGGCTTTATTATGCCTATAATGAAGAGAGAATGGTCAGTCCTTGTATTCCGTGTATTATAGGGCCTCTAATAAACGGATTCACGTTTCTTATTTACAATGTGCAGTCGAGGCGCCGAGACTGAATCTCTGCATTCTAGGCAACTAGTCTACTAATTTCATTAAATTGGATAGATTTTCCGCGAATAAACAACGTGGTTTCAATAAAGACGCTGACAGCGTCACCGTGGTAACAATCCTCAATTACCAATGATAGGCTAACCCGTGCAAACGTTTCAATTCCCTCAGTGCAATGATTGGTTGGTGGGCGGTCTGAAGAGCTGGGAGAGTCTGCATCGTTCCGGTTATTGTCAGTTTGGGCAGCTCGGCATACGGAGAGGACCGCATCTCGAAGCGCAGTGAGCTGCCAAACTAACAATATCGATATCGCTTGGTATTTAGATGAAAGAAATGAACAACGCAGAGGAATGTTTAGAGCTTGTTTTGTCACCTCAATTGGAAATCCGAGTCTGTAACCGGGAGGACAGAGGTTTCTGATAGGCAGAGAAAGTGTTTAAGACGAAAAGAGCTTCATCGCCAGGATTTAATTGCGCCTATTCATTTATTTCCAACAACTGCATTTGTTTCAAAGCCAAGCTTTGGAATCTGTCCGGTTACTCGGTGCCATAGACTACGTTGAAACATTTTGTCTACTTGACAAATCCAGATCGATTAGACTAAATAGGGGAACACTTTGCCTATAGCCTAAACTATATCAATTCTTTTGGATTGACAATTCTGTTTTGTGACAAGGCTTTTTGGAGATATTATCCAGGAAACGAGGAGAAGAAAGAACACGAAAGCGGATAATTTTGACAGGCTACTTTGTTTCGGAGGGCGAAAGGTTGACTATGCTATGCGTTAGGTGAAACCACCGTTTAACTGGAGAGATTGACACGCAACGCTCCTGGATTTGCCGAACTGTTATTTTAATACACCTTCGTCCAGTCCAGGAAACGAAACGTATCAGTTACAATATTGTTCCTTGACAGAAAGAGCAATTATCTTAACTATTTGGTTTTCCGGTTTGGAATCCGATTCACTCTCTGAATGTTCATGGCACTGAAAAGGGCAGAATAAACTGTATTGCTGATCAACGACGAGTGGTTTTGTGGTTTTGGAGAGTGGGATGAAAACGTTTTTGATTACTCTCTGGACGGCAACGCTCTGAAGCAGACTGCTCAGCGCCAGTTAACCTGCATGGGATTCTAGTCTGCAATACGAAACAATTTATGGTAAATATGTTTCCCTTTTCTAACTAAATCTTCACCTGCCAAAACGATATCGGCCTAGTAATAAATTCATCGCTTGCGTAAATTTGGGATTTTGTTGCAGCCTAGTGGCAGTTTGGGTCATTTGGCGACATGTCCGCATATCATAATTGATGGAGTGAAGGACAGCACAGTGTATAACAATTGATGGCTAGTGTTGAAAGAAAATAGAATGAGGATGTAAAATGCTCGGTCTATGGTGCACAGCTGTTGATAGGATTCTGGGATAGGATAGGCTAGAAAACCTTTGTGTTCATGCATAGTCTAACCTACAATAAAGGAAGCGTTGTAAAATCGATGTCAGTTACGGAATGGCTTTAGGATCTGCTTTGATGTGTAGTATTTGGTATTTCAAGGATTGGGAGCAATTAAGTATATTGCCGGGAAGTGGGCTATGCAAGGCACTGGCACAGTAGGCTCAGAATTAGGGTGTGAAATTCCTTTCTGTATGCCTCCATGCGTCATATAATTTTTAATCAGCCGTGGGTAAATATAGTTTCAAAGGAAATTAATGATTTCCCCATAAGTGTAACTGGCGCTGCGTTTCTGTAAATAGTTAATGTCATACACTGATGTTGATCAGAGTTCTCCGATGTTCTCTTCCTCAAATGAAAGAGCATCACCAGTGATTAATTCCTCAGAACTTTTTCAGCTGGTCCTTGTAGCCTATGCCTAGTGTTACCGGTAGGCCTACCACTGTTCCATTCGATGTAGATATGAAGTAGAAACTATGCCAGAGTACATGTGCCGAAGAACAGTTTCCAAGACTAAATCCGCAGTTTGACTCTCTAATCTAAATGGGGAAATCGTCCGAATGTTTCAGATTAAAGCAGTTGTTAATGATGATTAAAAAATAAATAAACAGCTGTGCTGCGGTCATAGGTTTTGAGGCGGAGCCGAGTAGGTTTGCCAAAGTATTAAATACATTTTGATTAATGTATTCATAGGATACTATTTCATCCCTCAACAAAAATAAAGGCCTAGTCCCCGATACATCTATAGATGCTAGCCAAGCCTGCTGGCCATTCATTCTATCAGTTAGCTGGGTTGTTTGAGATGGACCCATTTTTTTTTGCATCTATGGATGCGAGCCAGTCCTCCTTTCTAAATGGCAACGCTCTTTTTTTATTTTTTTTTATTTCACCTTTATTTAACCAGGTAGGCAAGTTGAGAAAAATTGCGACCTCTTACAGTGGCTTGCAGAAGTGTTCACCCCTTGGCATTTTTCCTATTTTGTTGCCTTACAACCTGGAATAAAAAATGTTTTTTGGGGGATGTATAATTTGATTCACACAGCATGCTTACCACTTTGACGATGTCAAATATTTCTTCTTGTGAAAGAAATGAGACTAAAAAACAGAACTTGAGTGTGCATAGCTATTCACCCCCCCCCAAATCCCCTCCCGAAAGTCAATACTTTGTAGAGACACCTTTTGCAGCAATTACAGCTGCAAGTCTTGTGGGGTATGTCTATATAAACTTGGCACATCTAGCCACTGAGATTTTTGCCCATTCTTCAAGGCAAAACTGCTCCATCAATTTGGATGGGTTCCGCTGGTGTACAGCAATATTTAAGTCATACCACAGATTCTCAATTGAATTGAGGTCTGGGCTTTGACTGGGCTATTCCAAGACAGTTAAATGTTTCCCCCTAAACTACTCAAGTGTTGCTTTAGCATTATGCTTATGATCATTGTCCTGCTGGAAGGTGAACCCCTGTCCCAGTCTCAAAGCTCTGGGAGACTGAAACCGATTTCCCTGTATTTATCGCATACATCATTCCTTCAATTCTGACCCATTTCCCAGTCCCTGCCGATGGGGAAAAACACCCCCAGAGCATGATACTGCCACCACCATGCTTCACTGTGGGGATGATAATCTCGGGGTGATGAGAGGTGTTGGGTTTGTGCCAGACAGGGTTTTTCTTGATGGCCAAAAAGCTCAATTTTAGTCTCATCTGACCAAAGTACCTTCTTCCATATGTTCGGGGAGCATGTTTGGCAAACAAAATGTGTTTGCTTATTTTTTTTCTTTAAGCAACGTCTTTTTTTCTGGCCACTCTTCCGTAAAGCCCAACTCTCTGGACGTGTACGGCTTAAAGTGGCCCTATAGACAGATTCTCCAATCTTCGCTGTGGAGCTTTACAGCTCCTTCAGGGTTATCTTAGGTCTCTTTCTTGCTTCTCTGATTAATGCCCTCCTTGCCTGGTCTGTGGGTTTTGGTGGGCGGCCCACTCTTGGCAGGTTTGTTGTGGTGCCATATTCTTTCCATTTTTTAAAATAGTGGATTTAATGGTGGTCTGTGGGATGTTCAAAGCTTCAGATATTTTTTTTATAAACCAACCCTGATCTGTACTTCTCTACAACTTTGGCCCACCTGTTTGGAGAGCTCATTGTCCTTCATGGTGCTACTTGCTTGGTGCTATGCCTTGTTTAGTGGTGCTGCAGACACTGGGGCCTTTCAGAACAGGTGTGTTAGTTATTTATATATATTACTGAGCTCATGTGACAATTAGATTTAGTCAATGCCACTCCAACATCGCTCATCGCAATCTATCTATCTATCTATCTATCTATCTTATCTATCTTAATTCCGTTCATTTAATTTTAGGTTGTATGTATTGTTAGATATCCCTGCACTGATGGAGCTAGAAACACAAGTATTTCGCCTCACCCGCAATAAAATATGCTAACGTGTATGTGACAAATTTGATTCGAACTGATTGGCCAGAATGTCAAGCGTCACGTCTGGAGGAAACCTGGCACCATTGAATTATGGTGGTGGTAGGGATTGGGAGACTAGTCAGGATCAAGGGAAAGATGAACAGAGCAAGGTACAGAGAGAGATCCTTGACGAAAACCTGCTCCAGAGTGCTCAGGACCACAGACTGGGGCGGAGGTTCACCTTTCAACAGGAAAATGACCCACAGCCAAGACAATGCATGAGTAGTTTTGGGACAACTCTCTGAATGTCCTTGAGTGGCCCTGCCAGAGCCCGGACTTGAATCCGATCAAACATCTCTGGAGAGACCTGAAAATAGCTGTACAGCAACACTCCCCGTCCAACCTAACAGCTTGACTGGATCGACAGAGAGGGATGTGAGAAACTCTCCTAATACAGGTGTACCAAGCTTGTAGTTTCATACCCAAGAAGGCTCGAGGCTGTAGTCCTTGCCAAAGGTGCTTCAAAGTACTGAGTAAATGATCTGAATACTTAAGTAAATGTGATATTTCCGTGTTATTGCTAATACTTTAGCAAAAATGTCTAAACCTGTTTTTGCTTTGTCATTAGGGGGTATTGTGGATAGATTAAGGAGGATTAAAAAAAATATTTAAAAACTATAAGTCCGTAAGTAACAAAATTTGGAAAGTCTGAATACTTTCCGAATTATGCTGATTCATAATTTCGACTAGCTGAGAAAAGATGACAGTCTTGTCCTGACGCTACATTCTCAGTAGGACAGTGGAGATTGAATTTGAATATTGGAACAATGTTGCAAAATATTTGTCAGGAGACAGTCTGTAACGTTTCTACAAACGCCCATTGTGGCGACAGTCTCGGATCTAACAGCCGTGTCAATATATCCTCAACACCAGCTTCTCTGACATTATTTAGGTGATAATGCCTGTGTTTGGAGGATCTATTGACACGGGTGCTGTTCGACCCGTTTATACAACGTGTTACCAACACATTGACATTTTCATAAATGATGAATTTATTCATACTATTTCTTCCTTTTCACTGCTCTAATTACGTTGGTAACCAGTTTATAACCGCAATAATGCACCTTGGGGGTTTGTGGTATATGACTAAGAACAGCCCTTAGCTGTGGTATATTGGCCATATACCACACCCCCTTGTGCCTTATTGCTTAATTAGAACGTGTTGTAAACAGCAGGTGCTGACAGGAAATATTTATATTTTTTATCTGTTTAGGATTTAACATGGGGACCATTAGGACACGCACACACGCCAGAGGCGGCTGGTGGGAGGAGCTGTAGGAGGACAGGTTCATTGCAATATTTGGAATTGAATCAATGGAACGGACTCAAATGTGTTGTTTCCATGTGTTTGATTCCATTCCAGCCTTTACAATGACCCCATCCTCCTAATAGCTCCTCCCACCAGCCTCATCTGACACACCACACACACACGTTCATCTTCATAGACCAGAGGGGGGGGGACACAAACCCTAATTTAAGCAAATAGTTATTTTCCCAATGTGGATATCCTGGAGTTTGTGGCTAGCTAATACTCCTGGATAATCCATTTATAGACCACTTCAGGCCTTAGATACTTTAAGCAATATCTGCATTTTTTCAGTGGCTGGATAGTGGAGTAGCTTTCAGTTGAGCACAGTGAAGCTTTCCCTTCCCTCGCTTGCTCATTGATAATCTAACATGGGGCCCCTCTACATCCAGGGCCAGGCTCCTAGAGTCGTCAGCCCTGTACGGCACCTGCTATAGCATAGCACGGCGCCTGTTTGCTACTATTGAATAAAACATTGGGTGATGTACGAGGCCAAGACTTCACCTGAGGGGGCAGAGCCGCCTCATTTACTTCCTCCACTCGGTGTCTATGACCCGCTGAGCAAATTGTGTTCATATTAGCGCTGCGGTTGTTCTTCACTGAAAACAAATGGTCTCCCCAGCATAATCCTTACCTTAACTCAACATGATGGTTGGGGATGGTAGCTGGGGAGGATGGGGTTAGCTACTGGTGCTAGAAGGACAGCCTAATATGTAGGCTAGGTCAGTGATTTACCTCTTGGATTTAATTTTTTTTTTTTTTTTTTTAACAAAATATCATGACTCATACTGGCTCTGAAGGCTGAAAATTAACATGGTGGCCTTAGTGTTTACTTAGGAATTGGGATTTTGATCAAGTATCCTGACATATTTTTCAAAAATAAATATCCCAGCTGATTGTTTTTACTGTAGAAATCTCATTCACCGGATTCTAAATCCACAAAGAAAATAACTAATGCAAGGTTTCTATTGTATTTTTAAAAATGTTTTTATGAATTCAATTCATCCTTAATTGAAACCATCACAAAGAAATATCCCTGCCCCTGTTGGGCTAAAATGCTGAGGGACTGGCCTGGAGAAATGTAACCACACTCAAAATCATAGACAATACTATGGATTAATGCACTGGCCATCAATGGTATTAAATGTATAGTTTGAACCATGTTTTGATGCTATACAGTGTTTTGTTTACATTTAAGAGTAAAGCTTTTTTTGGTTCTGAATCAGTACAACAGTTAAACTAAGCGGTTGAGGCATTTATATTCTTCAAGAATGAATTGGCATACAGTGCCTTCAGAAAGTATTCACATTCCGAGACTCTATCAGATGAAAATGTATGTTACAGCCAGAATTTTAAATTGATTAAATTGATACCCCATAATGTCAGTGATTAGCATGATTTATTTTTATTTTTTATGACTACCTCATCTCTGTACCCAACACACAATTAACTGTTAGATTTCTCCACAATACTTACCTCGTTCACAGTGAAAATAATGAAAGACTGTGCAGAATAAAAATATTCCAAAACATGCATCATGCATGTTTGAAACAAGGCACTAAAGGAATTCTGCAAAAAATGTGGCAAAGCAATTCACTTTTTGTCCTGATTACAAAGTGTTATATTTGGGGCAAATCCAATACAACACTTTACTGGGCATCACTTTCCATAGTTTCAAGCATAGTGGTGGCTGCACCATGTTATGGGTATGCTTGTAATTGACTGGGGAATTTTTCAGGATAAAAAAAAATAATGGAATGGTGTGACGCACAGGCAAAATCCTAGAGGAATACTTGGTTCAGTCTGCTTTCCACCAGACACTGGGAGATTAATTCAATTTTCAGCAGGACAATAACCTAAAACACAAGGCCAAATCTCCAATGGAGTTGCTTACCAAGAAGACTGTGAATGTTCCTGAGTGGCCAAGTAACAGTTTTGTCTTAAATCTACTTGAAAATCTATGGCAAGACCGGAAAATGATTGTCTAGCAATAATCAACAACTAATTTGACAGAACTTGGGCAAATGTTGCACAATCCCGGTGTGGAAAGCTCTTAGAGATTTACACAGAAAGACTCATAGCTGTAATCGCTGCCAAAGGTTATTCTGCAACGTATAGACTTAGGGGTGTGAATACTTATGTAAATGAGATATTTATGTATTTAATTTGATAAATTTGCACACATTTCTAAAAACATGTTGATTTTATTATGGGATGTTGTGTGGATGGGTGAGGAAAAAAAAACATTATTCTTTTCAGGCTGTAGTCAAGGGCTATGAATACTTTCTGAAGGAACTGTATATCATTAATTTATACAGTAAGTCCAAAAATGGATGTAGAAACTAAGGATTCTAGCTGTGGTCGAATGATCAAAGCACTCTAGTGGTCACACGAGTGGAATGTTATTAATATTTTTCATAATGAATCAACATTTTTTTTTTAAACTCAGAACGTCCAGTGTTTCTATGTCATGGTTTTGTTATATTTCAGTCTTCTGTGATGTATATACAGTGTAATATTGGGATGCAAACTCAAACTTTTAAATACATTTTAGCTATATATCTGACATGGTACAGGTGTCTTTTTTTTAAGCCCTTAACCATGTGTTTGAGGAGTATAATTTTGTTTCCATGTAGATTTGTTTTAAGACTACCAAGAAACACTGTGTGACCCTGATTTAGCCCTGTGCAGTAAAAGGTTAAGGCGGTTCCATCCTAGGTAAACTCAACACTACCCTGGGTAAGTGCAATAAGACGAGTCTATCTTTCAAAGTCCATCTTTGTTTTTGATTAATAGCCTCCCCAAAACCATCTAAAAAGCAGAACAAACCTGATGCCGTTGGCTGAGCTTTCAACAAGTATCCTTCTTAACGTGCACAGAATTGTGGTTGAAGGACTGATTTACATTTGAGTAAGATATTAAAACAGAAGTTATACTAAGCAAGCCCAGGCACTATTTTAATTTCCAACACTGAACTATTATTTGGAGATGATTGATAGCATTGGTGTGAATGCACTGTACTCCTTGCTTATGTAAACTGCAGTCATGTGAGAATTAGTAAGGTTGGCTCATGAATATATTTATAATAGCTCAACTTTAATTTCCTGTTCTATGTATTCATCTCTTTTATACCCCACTATGGTTTGATTGTCTAAATGCATAAACCTAGAGGCAACAAAACCCCACTTGCACAACGTGTGCAGTGCCACTGCAAACATACCTTGTATTATTTATATATATATATACACACACACATTTAAATCCTCTGCTTTGGTTTATCTTCAATATAAAATGAGCTTACTGTGCCCACAAAATTATTTGTGATATATTTACAGCAAGGCAATAGCACATTTGTTTTCCAGATAGAGGTGTTTTGATTTATTCTGTATAGCCTAGATTTTGTATATGAAAGTAAAGGGAATGAAAAGCAGCGATCCGATCTTCATCCTGTGGCACAGCTTCCACAACCACTGACAATATTAAGTTGCTTCTTTCCTTCCAGGAAATACATTTAGGCAACAAACAAAAAAAAATGTAATGTGACACATGGACATTTGGGAGTTAGGTCCATGAACCTTCTCTCTCAAGGGCGTCCGAAACGGCATCTCATTAGATATTGATCAAAGAGTTCCTCGTGCGGGGAAGTTAGTGTACTGTATATATTTGCGCCGACTACACTGTGCACAATTATTTGTGTTAACAATTTACATATGAATGAAGGAAAGATGTTCCCGTGAGCGTTAGTTTGTGTTACAAGCAGCTCTGTATCGTTTGCCATTTTGAGGTACAGGGTAATATGCCATATGCATATCCCCATATGGTTGGTAGTGTTAGAAAGGATGGAACCTGGGTGTAGTCTGTCTCAAGTGGCTCTATAGTATCTTCAGTGACACTTTCTTCCCCGGTCTTGCTGCCTTAGCACAATATGGCTTAAAGAGGAAATGGATCGGTCGATGTGGCTAGTTCGTACTGTGTTTTCAAACAATGTAAGGACACAAAAAGGGAGGAGGTATGTCTCGCCCGCTTGTGAAGATTAAGGAACGATCGATCCTATGTTACCGTTTACCACGTTCCAGGCATGTGGTTTTGACATGCCTTGGGTCTTTAATGAGGCTGAAATGATTGTTGTTAAAGGATACGGTTAACGCTGGACCAGAACGATGTACATGAGTCATGACAACATCTCATGTCCTAACAACGGAATTCTATTTCATTTGAATTTGTTATCAAAGTTTGTACCACATCAAATCAAATGGACAGAAACCCGGCCTAAAACCCCAAACAGCAAGCAATGCAGGTATAGAAGCACATCACATCTGTTTATATCAAGTCTATATCACCCCCCCAATATCGCCTTCTTTTTGGCTACTGATATCAGCCGTCTCCCTTCTTGTTTCCCTGTTTGAAATCGGGCCTAGGACCCACTCATTTTTATTTTAGAAATCTGGTGAGAGAAACCGAAGACATTGGCTCTTTTTGGATTTAAGAGTGCAGAGAGAGAGAGAACATTTTTGAGTCTTGATTGTGTACGCCACCCTGCAGTGACTCCACTGGCTGCCGTGTGTTGGCGAGCTGGTTTTGTTCCCAAAGCCTTATTATATGTCTGTGCCTTGAGGTAATCTCAAGACATGATTACCTTGCCTTGGACTGTGAAGGATGGGTTGGTGATGTGCCCAAACAAGTGTTCATCCACTGTAACCCATAGTGATTGGCAGGCGGTGGGCTTTTCATCAGGATCAAGAGTGAAACTATAGCATAACTAACACATCCAACAGTACGGAACCAGGCTCAGTTGACACACTATTCCTACTCCGTGATAAGCTAACCAGTTCTCAAAAAGGGTCATATAGAAGCCTAACACACAGAACACAGTTTTGAATTTAAGGTACAAGGTGGAATCTCCCAAGAAATCCTTGTCCCCAGTAAGGATATTTATGTGAATCCTATACGTTTCAGGTTTGCACAACGAAGATTAATAGGCTGAATGAAATCACATCAGCTGCTGAGGCGGCAATACAGAATATTGCTAGGTACATAACCAATCGAGCTGGAGTGAAGGAAGGATGTGTTGCCGCCAAAAAAAAACTTTCCAACAAAGAGGGAGAGGATAAAACAAATCTGACAAGCTCTCCAACCGCAAATTTGTTCTCTTTTAAAAACGATGCCTCTCTGGCCTTGCCTCATGGTAACATTGATTTGTCATGTGTGACAGTGCTGGCTGCTCTCAAATCACCCTGGTGATGACATTGATCTCAAGGATTGTGAGCGGGAGAGAGGGGGGGACCATGGAGACACGGCACAATGATAACTCAACTCAAAAGCTCACTGAAGCCACCTCAGCAGTGCATTAAAAAAGCTATATAGCAATTATTTTCCTTCTGTGGGTGTGCTTGAGCCAAAAGGGGTTCTTTACACCTCGGCATTGCGTTGAGGCCTTGGATATGATTAGGGCCATTTATTCCTCCAGAAACCTGTGTCTGTCTTGGTCTCATCAACAAATATGCATGAAGGAAGCTTTTGATTCGTTGTGGAGGCTTGGATGCCGTTTGATTTGCTGTTGTGTGTTCCCGCGTTGCGCGTTATCTCCTGAACTCTTTATCGCCAGTTGTTTCCATGCCAGAAGCAGCAAGGGATGTTTTTTTACATTCATTTATCTCGTGCGAGCGTCTGATTTAATCCCCCCCAATGCTGGTGTACTTTAATCTGATTCTCCTCGTTTATTGAGGAAGATCAAACTATAATGCAACAAGGAACTGCATCTCATCCTAATCTCCGTCTCTGTTATGATTTTGGTCAGTTGCCCTTCCTTGTGGGGAGCGCAAGATAAAGCGTTTTGTCTTTATGCTTTGGTCATTCTCCGGTGACAGTAGCCCGCACTTTGCATGTCTTTTCATCTGCTGATTGGTTGATCACCTGGTTGTTGGAGCTGTCAGCACGAATAAACAGAGCCAATGATTGAAAAAAAATTGTAAATAGCCATATGACCTAAATGGGGTGAACTTTTGTCTGACATTTTTTTTAATTCATTTCCTTAATGATTAGGTAGCTTTGGCTATGGGAGCCAAGTGCTCTTTACATATTGGCAGATTTACACAGGGGTTTGAGGCCCTATGTGAATGACCTAGGTCACCCTGTGCCCTCGGGGCCTGTGCTGTAGTTTGGCTTCAGCAGTATGGATGTCATAGTTCTATTTTGTTTAATTAGAATGCAGTCATTCAGAAATAAGCTACTACTGCAATTTTGCTCAGCCAATTCAGATATTATATAATTCAAAACGATAGGGATTGTAATGTGTTCAGAAGCCTGGCTTTTGGAGTGTGTGACAATGGCTACATGACTTGATTGTTGCAAATGGATGCTACTTATACGGGGTTGACACAGCGACCGTTAGCGTCTGTGACAAAACAAATAGTCTGTTACCCAATTCTGATGGCATTGCTGTAAAGGTAATACAATTTCCACTGACTGGTGAAAAGAATGTCTGTTCGGCATGGTAATTGGAGAAGCCACCCCTCTTTGTTTCCCCCAGCTCAGCGTGAACGCAACACGATTTAATAAAACTCTGGAGATTTGAATCTTTTACTGCCGGTCCTAGTACCGGGGACACTGAATGGAAAGCCGAGGCATGCGCAGATAAGTCATTTAACTTTGACCTGTTTGAATTTTTAAGCTATAGACAGATTTGTGAGAGAGCATGCGAGGAGGGTGGGATGGGGGTAGTTGGTATATGTTTCTAGGCTAAACCCACTGTTAGAAATCCTTGCGATATTAAGATCTGAGGCCCCTTGGCTGCTTTCACTTGCGTACAGTCAGGAACATAGAAACAATGGCGCCAGGACACATATGGACAAACACACCCACTTCTCTCTCCTCGCGCCTGTTTTATTACCTCCTGCCGGCTGCTGGAATTGCTTTCCTCCCTCGAGTGAGCCAGTCAAAGCCGGCTTTATTGTGTTAACCTATTTGTGTGTCAAGAGCGATTGCGGAGTTCTTTATCTCTGTTTGTATTCGGACGGGGAGAAGGCAGCGAGATGGAGGGAGGGAGGGCGGTGGGCAGGGGAGATGGGCGAGCCACCAGAGTTCGACGGATGGACCACCTCGATCCACTCCTGAAGATAATGACTGGTTGCTAAGCAATCATTTTTTATCTCTCAAAGATGTCACGTATAATTATAAACCCACTGCCATCCTGTGAAATCTGCCTAATAGTATTTAAATGTATTTAGATGAGTGGGGGTGGATATAGAATTGGAGATTTGCGTTTGAAGGTTGGAGATCTAATGTTTGACTCAACAACCTGTGTTTTGTGTGTGTTCCTTTTCCCATTAAGTTCAAACCACCTGCTGTAGCATATACGCTGATGCATTATCTACTTTGGCTGTGAGCAGTTGGAGTTTGACGCCCAACCCCATACACACACACATATTCAGAGACCAGGGGGGATCAGCGTTCCTTTTTGTGAGCTCTTACTTTTATTAACATTTTTATTGAGTTGAAGGACTTGCTGACCCTTGGTGGCATAATGAATTGCCTGCTGTGCGAGTTTTGGCAGAAATGACTGGCACGGACCCAAGCTTTTTAACCTAAGATTTGTGCTCTGTTGATTGAGCAGGTAACTTGGAGTCGGGGGTAGGTAGGTATGGTAGGTCGGTCTGTATTTAAATGGCAGGATGAAGGCATATTATTTGAACATGACTGCAATTTACACAGGCTTTCGTCCCAGCAGTCACTCATGTGTGCCAAAGTCCAGCCTTATTTTAATGCCTGGCCAATTATCTTCGCTGCTTCTGAAATCACCCTCCCCTCTCCTCCTTTTCCCTTGTATGTAGAGGTAAAATATTAATAAGTTCAAATTAAAACGTGAACATCTTCAATCAGGAAAACCTGAATACAGACCAGAATACTTGGGGTTCAAATTAAAATTGTACAGTGTGGTATGGTTGGTGTTGCGTTAATAAAGCACACATTTGGATGTAGAATTACATCTTGAAGTATTTGCTTATTTTTTGAGGAGCAGAGTGGGCGTCTCATCCACGTCTGTCTGGCGTTCGCTCAACTGTGTGCTGCTTCACTCACTCTGGTTTCTGTTTAGTACCATCTCTCTTGAAATTTCAGACTCAAGAAACCGTTGCTACATCCGTTGCTATGTTTTGACAGCTTCCCTCGTCCGGGGAACTTCATACAGACATATGAAACATTCTACCCCTCCTCCCTCCCTTTGTATGGTTCTGTGACTGCGTCTCCGGGAAGGAACAGCTGTCCAGCTGTCACCACAGCCAGCCAGTCAGCTGGTATCCAAGCAAGGCAACATCTGTAGAGGCTGAACGGGCAAGGGACAGCATGTCTCTACTCTTGTTTCTGAAGACCACGGAAGTGTGTCAAGCATGTTCACTCTACATGACCACTGTACTGACCATGTAAGTAGAATCGCTAGAAGTGGACGGCCCCTTAGAACACGGCAATTTGACTGCACTCCAATAGGTACATTCAATATGGCTAACATGGTATTGACATATCGATGGGTTTGTTCGTTACGCAGTCTCACACTATTACATTATAGCTATAATACGTCCACCCTACTGTTTTGCGGCGCATACATAGGCAACTTCAGAACACCTTTTCACCAAGTACACGGAATTGTACTTGTTGATTATGGTGCTGCTAGTGTCTACATTTAGAGACAGAATACAAACAGTGGAGTTTAAAACGTTTACATACATTATATACAGTGCATCCACCCTGTACCGTGCTAAGCAACCCAAAATGGATCTTGGAACCTGTCATTTTGGTTGACTTGGTTGAGTCAATATAAACCACCTAAAAATAAATAAAAAAATCCCACACACCTTCATGTTCTTTATCTGATGATGAGTGTGATTCCTGTTTTGGACATTGTCAAATACATTAGGAATTGGCTCTGTCTGCAATTCTTTCTGTTCTCATTCTAAGCTCCATCCCTACTAACGATTCTCAACCTCTGGATTGTGCATGTGTGTGTAAACAAAGTCCCAGCGATAGTGGCCTGGGCCTGACAACAACCGACTGGGAGACTCTCTCCTTCATGTAGCCCCCCTCTCCATCGCTCCCCTCACCTGCTCCCAACCTCCTAGCAGCATGGGGAGAGGGAGAGGAGGAGGCCCATAGAGCTGCCTGAGTGGGGTGGGGGAGAGCAGAGTGCCAGTCTCCTCTGTCAGCCACAAACCAGGATCTGGGAGAGCGAGCACATGGGACTTCCTCCTGGGATGATCCTGTGGTGAAGGAAAGGGAGGACAGCATCTGTTCACTGTTTTCTGCCACTTCTTTCCATCAACGCATCGCTTGCTCTTTCCTCTCCCCCTCTCTCTGATGCTGTCTGTCTTTAGCTTCTGTCATGCTGTTGGTGGATTTGTGGAATGGCACATGGAAAAGGAAACATGTAGCATATCATTCTATATGGACTGACTAAGAAGAGGTCAGTTTGAGGATAGTGTCATGACACACTGCCATCCACCTTCCTCTTCCACCTTCCTGCTTTTGTTATGAGACAGAAGTAGTGGATGACTTGTACTATTTTAAAACAGGCCTCAGGCATAGACCTCTGGTTTTCTACCCCTAGACAGACAGCTGCTACTGAAACTGCAATGCGATGGCTTTGAACAAAGTTTGATGGATACTGTTGACTGGAGCTGAGTGAGAGAATGCCTCGATGATTCCAATTAAGTGTCACTTCAGGCTTGTCTCCATTTACATTTTGGTCTCCATCTACAGCAGTGGTGTCAAACATACAGCCAGCGAGGGGGTCCAATCCTGCCCGCGGGTGGTCAATTTTGGATTCATCAGACCAAAGGAAAGATTTCCACCAGTCTAATGTCCATTGCTCATGTTTCTTGGCCCAAGCAAGTCTCTTCTTATTGGTGTCCTTTTAGTAGTGGTTTCTCTGCAGCAATTCGACCATGAAGGCCTGATTCACAGTCTCCTCTGAACAGTTGATGTTGAGATGTGTCTGTTACTTGAGTTTCTGAGGCTGGTAACTCTAATGAACTTATCTTCTGCCGCAGAGGTAACTCTGGGTCTTCCTTTCCTGTGACGGTCCTCATAAGGTTTTTGCAACTGCACTTGAAGAAACTTTCAAAGTTCTTAATGTTCCATAGTGACTCACCATCATGTCTAAAAGTAATGATGGACTGTTGTTTCTCTTTGCTTATTTGAGCAGTTCTTGCGATAATATGGACTTGGTCTTTTACCAAATAGTGCTATCTTCTGTATACCACCCCTACCTTGTCATAACACAACTGATTGGCCCAAACGCATTAAGAAGGAAATAAATTCCACAAATTAACTTTTAGCATGGCACACCTTTTAATTGATATGCATTCCAGATGACTACCTCATGAAGCTGGTTGAGAGAATGCCAAACATGTGCAAACCTGTCACCAAGACAAAGCGTGGCTACCTTGAAGAATCTCAAATAACATTTATTTTGATTTGTTTAACACTTTTTTGGTTACTACATGATGTCTTAATTATTATTCTACATTGTAGAAAATAGTAAAAATAAAGAAAAACCCTTGAATGAGTAGCTGTGTCCAAACCTTTGACTGGTACTGTATATGTTTTAGAAATCATTTTTTTAGGGTTAAACTAACTCAATATACACTATACAGTGATTCGGAAAGTATTCAGAGCCCTTGAGATCTTCAACATTTTGTTACATCACAGAATAATTCTAAAATGTATTAAATATTTCAATTGTCATCAAACAATACCTCGTAATTTTAGCAAATGTATTAAAAACAAAAAAGATACCTTATTTACATAAGTATTCAGACCCTTTGCTATGAGACTTTAAATTGAGCTCAGTTGCATCCTGTTTCCATTGATCTTCCTTGAGATGTTTCTACAACTTGATTGGAGTCCAACTGTGGTAAATTCAAATGATTGGACATGATTTGGAAAGGCACACACCTGTCTATACAAGGTCTCACAGTTGTCAGATAAAAAAAAACAAGTCATGAGGTCAAAGGAATTGTCCGTAGAGCTCCCAGACAGGATTGTGTCGGGGCACAGATCCGGGGAAATTTCTGCAGCATTGAAGGTCCCCAAGAACACAGTGGCCTCCATCATTCTTAAATGGAAGAAGTTTGAAACCACCAAGACTCTTCCCAGAGCTGTCATTATGGGCTATTGTGTGTAGATTGATGACGAAAAAAAACAACAACTATTTAATCAATTTTAGAATAAGGCTGTAAAGTAACAAAATGTGGAAATAAAAAGTCTGAATACTTTCCGAAGGCACTGTATATACAAAAGTTTGTGGGCACCCCTTCAAATTAGTGGATTCGGCTATTTTAGCCACACCCGTTGCTGACAGGTGTATAACATCGACCCCACAGCCATGCAATCTCCATAGACAAACGTTGGCAGTAGAATGGCCTTACTGAAAAGCTCTGACTTTCAACGTGGCACCGTCATAGGATGCCGCCTTTCCAACAAGTCAGTTCGTTAAATTTCTGCCCTGCTAAAGCTGCCCCTGTCAACTATAAGTGCTGTTATTGTGAAGTGGAAACGTCTAGCAGCAACAATGGCTCAGCTGCTGAGTGCTGAAGCAGGTGGCGCGTAAAAATAATCTATCTTCGGTTGCAACACTTGCTACCGAGTTCAAAACTGCCTCTGGAAGCAATATCAGCACGATAACTGTTCGTCAGGAGCTTCATGAAATGGGTTTCCATGGCCGAACGGCCGCACACAAGCCTAACCATGTGCAATGCCAAGCGTCGGCTGGAGTCGTGTAAAGCTTACCACCATTGGACTCTGTAGCAGTGGAATTGTGTTCTCTGGAGTGATGAATCATATTTCACCATCTGGCAGTCCGTCGGACAAATCTGGGTTTGGCGGATGCCATGAGAATGCTACCTGCCCCAATGCATAGTGCCAGTAATGTTCTGGGGCTGTTTTTCATGGTTTGGGCTAGGCCCCTTAGTTCCAGTGAAGGGAAATCTTAACACTACACCATACAATGACATTTTAGATTAGTCCGTGCTTCCAAATTTGTGGCAACTGTTTCAGCATGACAATGCCACTGGACCTCGCTTTGTGCACATACAGAAATTGTTCGTCGAGATTGGTGTGGAAGAACTTGACTGGCCTGCACAGAGCCCTGACCTCAACCCCATCAAACACCTTTGGGATGAATTGGAAAGCTGACTGTGAGCCAAGCCTAATCGCCCAACATCAGTGCTCAACCTCACTAATGCTCTTGTGGCTGAATGGAAGCAAATTCCTGCAGCAATTTTCCAACATCTAGTGGAAAGCATTCCCAGAAGAGTGGAGGCTGTTATAGCTGCAAACGGGGACCAACTCCATATCAATGCCCTGATTTTGGAATGAGATGTTAGACGTGCAGGTGTCCACATAATTAAAACCAATTCGAAACTGTGTAGAAATTATAATGGACCTACATTCATACAGTTCCTTGACCGTGTCCCGCCTGTTAAAATCTAAATGAAAGCTAGACAGCCAGGGGAGCATCGAAAATGTAAAAAAAACTATGGATAGGGGGTGTTGTTTTGTACTAGTTTTGAGTGAGATGAAATATAACACACTTTCAGTGCGATCCTCTGGACCTTGTTGGAGACCGAATGCGCCCCCCCGCGGTAAAATTAGCTTAACAGTTCTGTTCTACGGTGATGTGGTCGTGCTGCTAATTGTACCAGGGGATTGAGAGGAAGGTGTTTGGTGATTAAGCGTCATTGTGGCTTGACTGGGGGGCGAATCCGGAATCTCAACACTCCATATGGCTCTGTAGTGGTAAAACCCCTCCTCTCCTCCCCTGGCCCCCATTCAGCCACTCCCCACCCAGCCCCCCCGATGACAAGGAAATGGTCTGTTCATGACTTATGGTTTTATCATTCAAATGTTCTCCATTGATGCCCCAACACTGTGATTGGCAGCTGAAGCTGAAAGACCAATGGAGCCGGGCGTCGACAGCCAGTTGGTAACCGCGACAATGGTGTCTCTCTGCTTTGTTTTCAAACTTTTCATGTTGTCACGGAAACCCCTCAAACTATGTTTCTGCCACAAGGACAGCATCCCCTATTAATCTTTTAAAGATGAGCCTGAGTGAAGAGGCCATAGGGGTGTTGAGGGTGCTGCAGCTCCCCCTGAACAAAAATTTGTATTAAAATACAATATACATTTTTCCACAAAAAAATACACAAAAGTAGTGCACTGGGCCTTTACTAGTCCTGTCTTAGTCGATGATATAGCCACGGGAAGCCAGACAGCATTTGGCCTCCCTTGATAAAAAGTATAAAATTATAGCCAATCAGCGTTGAGCAAAACTGAGCGAGCTCAACTGTGAAGGGAAGCCAGTTTGGATTTGGTTTCACTCCTGTCACAGAAATACGTCATCGATAGAAACAACTTTAATTGTTGCATCTCCTTGTTGTTGTCCTCCGGTGGCTAGCTAGCTAGCTAAAAACGTCCTATTCCTAAATTAGCTGAGAAGACGGAAGATCAATATGTAGCTAGATGTAGAAGGCTAATGTTAACTAGCTAACGCTGCCCATGAAAGGAAGTTAGTCTAACAAGCATTTTGGCCAGGTAGCCTAGGACAACAAAAAATAAACACATGTACTGTATGACAGAGTCATAGCCCGAAAAAGTTGGAAACATTTACTTTCTTGACCATGCTGTAGGTCATGTAACTGTTTGTTACATGCAATATGCTTTGTGGACTTCACAGGACAGAGTTTGCGCTCCGGTTTTATGATGAAACAAAGGTCTGGTTGAATTTATTCTGCCACTGTGTCTGTCTTCTTATTGTCTTGGCCTTAAGCATATATCACGGTTGCAAGGCATATGAACTAACACGTTATAGAGCAAACAATTCAATTACCACAACACGGTGATTTGACCCATGTACCGCTACTGGGCCTGAGTGCAGTCAGAAGCATCCTGATAACCCAATGCGTCAACAATTTAGGACACCCTCCACCTCTCCTGAAGTGTGTCAGTACCAGGGTTTCCATTAGAAGGCAATATCTTGTTTTTGGCCGTTTTCTTTGTTTTTCTAACAGCAGAAAAATAGAATTGCCGCCAATTGTCCGGGAGAAGAGAAAATCCCATTGCGAAATCCAAAATCGGAATAATGCTTTTTAGTTTATTCATTGATGGAAATACCAGTTGATGGAAATATATTTGACTGGTCATGCGTATCGGTCCATAGGTTAATTTAGTGGAATTAACTTGGTCCGTGTGTACAGTATATTCGTTATGTATCTTATTTATCACACGCGTACAGCATACAGATACAACGCCTTTGAGCGTAAAATACTGTCTGACATACCGCTGCTATACAGCATCTCAAACAGAAAATGCATAGATGGCCAACGGAAACCAGGCTTCATCAGCACGTCACACAACCCTTTGCAATGAACCGGAGGCAGTATACAATTTGAAAACATATATAATCAATTGTTCGAAACCTGAACGTTTTACGACATAATATGAGGAATGTCTTACCTTGCTTCAAAGTAGCCTAGACAAAATCAGACCATATCCGCGGAGGCAATTATTTTATATCAACTTTCTTTCATTGTCCAGTAGCCAAAGGCACAATCCTTGTCACATAAGCAACCCATGCGAGTTGTTGCATATTAGATCTCCCCTTCTTTCAATATTTGTTACGGATATGTTCATCTCTTGTCACGTGAAGCCGCTCTCGTGTGTGGTGCGCTTTTGATGGTGTTATCCCGCTAATTGCTTTATGTAACGAATCTTCAAGCATAGCCCACTTGTGCACATTGGCTGTATGAATTTGGGATCTATTGTCCCACAACTGTCCCAGAGTCTGTTTGGAACAGGCTATTTCTTTCTCAGCAAACTGACCAATAGAATAGGTCAACTTTTCTATTATGGGGATAGTCGATTAATATAGACTAGTGATTTGGTTGTTCGTTACTCGTCTTGTTGGCTGAGAAAAAGTAAATATGGACAGCTATTCTAACATCTTCAAAGTGCACGTCAGAATTCGGCAAGAAGGACCACATCGTTGCATCCTTGACTTGCATGTTCTGTTAATATGCAGGACCATAATCTAACAGGGATTTCTGTCATTCTGAGCCTCGTGGGTGAACGCCCTAATCAGTTCACTCCCTTAATGCATTGGGTCCAGTAAATTGATCAAACGCCCGGTAAATTAAAAATGCTGCTGGTCAAATGTATGGCACAGCATTTTCATAACAGAAACCCTGGTCTGTGCTCAGATCTGGAAGATGGCAGTCTGAATATTCTAAGCATATATGGAATTATTTATCTGTTTTGTTATGGGAGAATGGAACTTCATACATTCTGTAGTAGCAGTATGCTTCAATATTGCTTCAGTATATTCAGAAATTCATGCTGTAGGGACCTCTCACTGAGAGATGCAACATTAACAAGGCCAACAAGTCACTGTGCATAACAGAACAGCAACCTTGTAGAACAGCCCATTTCTCCTAACCTACATTCATCTCTGTGGAGATCATAGCTGGTCCCATGTTGTCTACATCATAATTCTTTTTTATTATCAGAAGAAAGCTGTCTGACTTGTGGTTGCTAAGGGTTATTTTGTTTTGTGTGGGTTACTATTTAATGTAATTGTTATTAATTTTCCTAACAGTGAGTCCAGATTACTACCCCTTTCAAGGAAGAGCCTTCTTGACGCTTTAATTTGTCATGAAAGCCTCTGTGTGCACTGCTACTAAATCCCACTTCATTTAAGAATGGATGACGTGGAAATATACATATAAATAACAGAAATATACAGCAGCTAGAGTTGCTGTTCTATGAGATATGGTGGCTCTTGTATGAAGATACTAGACGCTATCAGGGCACTTGTGTCCTTGTCTCCCATGCCCTCCCCTCCAGGCCAGTTTGGTCGGGTGCTCCCTGGTTGTGGTCTCATTAGAAACCTGATCAGACAGGCCCAGCTCAGCTCCAGACGGCCTGACTGGGCTGACAAAGACACCCAGGTCTGGGTCAGGCCAACCCCATCTCCCTCCCTCTTTGGCTTTCTCCCGCGCTCCCTAAACCAGACCCCCACACCCCAGTCCTGGTCAATGGGGTTGGGTTGGCTTTCCCCCTCTGGTCCTCTGGTCAACCACTACTGTCATGCTCTGTGGTCTCTCTCCCTCTGTCTGCGTGCGGAGCTATTCACAGTCTTCTATTCTAAAAAACACTGTCAATCAATACATTAATAATGAGACACGTATAGAGTTCAGAACAATATAACCCATGACGTAAAGCACTAGTCTGAACTATTCCATTCTTGCAGAATTCTAATGTGGTACATGTATATGTGGTGTAAATGTTCACTTGATCTGCAGAAATATCGCTGTTAGACTAACAGAATGTTGAGTCTTTTTCAATGTTGATACAATGCTGTCACATGATCAGGCTTAATAATGAGTTTGCTTTGTACTAACCCCCTGGAAAGTCTTACTGTCTTGATTTTTTTCATGACTTCCAGTGCAGTTAATGCAAACCTGGCTCTTTGTAGATACCTAATTAAGTGTGTGTGTGCGTGTGTGTGTGTGTGTGTGTGTGTGTGTGTGTGTGTGTGTGTGTGTGTGTGTGTGTGTGTGTGTGTGTGTGTGTGTGTGTGTGTGTGAGAAGGTTTACCTTTGTGAGACTGTGTCAATGTTCCTCCTGACCTGGCAGATGTGTGTTAGCGCACAGTGAGGGGACCTCTTTGTGTTCCTGTTTGCAGTAGATAAGAATCAACACAAACACTGCTGTCCCAGATTCAGCCTCTCTTCAGTCTACCAATGTCTGCAATCCAGCGCAAGGAGCGCTGTGATCATGTGATCACACAGCCACTAGTTGTCCCTCTACCACAAAATCTTGAATTTCTTTCACTTTCAAAGGGGTTGAGATGCATAGCCCAACAGTAGTGTGTGTAGAGGCATCCTCCACCTCTCCTGACCTCCGCCCCTCATTGAGACAGTACTCTTGACCTGCCGCCCCATTGTTTCCACTGGGGATGGATGGGGAGCCAAGGCGCCTCTGCCAGGGTGATCCGCCACTCAATAGCCACCCCATCTGTCGGCTGCATGCCTGGGCGTTGCAAGCGGGGATTTGACACCGTCTGTGCGAGATCTGAAAGGCGCCCATCTCGGGGGGCTCTCTGTCTCTGAATAGGGGTTTAACACTGCTGCGTTGGGGTGTTGTCACCCCCCCTCTCGTCTCGTCGCAGGCCCCGACCGATGCAGCCGGCTGGGAGTGTGTGTGTGTGCGTTCGTGTGTGCGTGGAGGATGAGAGACCTTCATTGTGTCTGTTCACAGGCCCCCCGAGCGACAGGGTCACCTTGTCCCTCAAACAAACGCTGCCCTCAGTGGGATTGTTGGCACTGTGTGTGTGTGTGTGTGTATGTGTGTGTATCTCTAGCATCTATCTCTTTCACACCACAGCCTATTCAGCTCAGTCTGTCTGGATCAAGCTTTCAAAGGATGTCTGAAATGTGTGGGGGAAACACTCCAAACTGCTTTAC
The DNA here is from genome assembly GCF_036934945.1 of Oncorhynchus masou masou. Classification (NCBI taxonomy): domain Eukaryota; kingdom Metazoa; phylum Chordata; class Actinopteri; order Salmoniformes; family Salmonidae; genus Oncorhynchus; species Oncorhynchus masou. Next base: position 41,361,204 of record NC_088236.1, on the reverse strand, counting down.
AGGTTAAACTAGACTTAGTTAGCATTAAGGCTAACAAAACTGCTGATGTCACCCGCGCTGTCTTTTCACTGCTGATTTACGAGGATTCATTGAAATGTATATTTGTTTAGTCTCTTTAGTGGGACATGAGCAGCCTTCGGCTGGGTTGTGGGAGGAAGAGAGGGGCTGTATCAGAAAGAACAGAAGACAGCCGGGGGCAGGAAAGGAGGTCACCTGGTAGCTACTTAGCAGGTGCTCACCAATCCCCACAGTCACCAACCACTTTGCGGCTCCTCCAGGCAATTTCAGTCAGTTCAAACTGGGGTTAAACACCACCAACAGCACCCTCTCCACACCTGTGTGTGTGTGTGTGTGTGTGTGTGTGATCCTTCAAACCAAAAGCGCCCTTTGGAAATCTGGGCATGTCACTGTTCTCCAAATTAGTGCCGTGGCAGCTCCACTGCATATCTGAACCGGAGGAATATATTTCACACCAGCGTATGTATTATTAACTGTGCGGCGGGTCCGGTGCTAAGCATTGTGGCGATAGACTGGTTATTCACAGCTCTATTGGGAACGAACGTGTCGCCAGAAGAAACCGCTGCCGCGCTCCACCCTATCAGATCGTTTGTCATGAGTGATAGACAATTTTCAACGGGAGCCTTTTTCAATTTATTCACCACTCTGCTGTCACTGCAGTTTCCTACCCCCATCCTCTCTCTCGCTCTCCCATTCTCTTTACCCATCTCGTATAGAAATGGGTAAACTCATTTTTACTAGAGTTTGTGTATGTATTGTTTGTGTACAGACCGTGCTCTGTAGGCTTGGTCTGGATAATTCTGGACCTTTAGTCCTGTACTGGATTTTTCTAGCTCTCATTCGGGGCCCTGATACCAATTATGCAAACTATTAAAAATTTAAGGAGGACAGTCTTTTTATAATTTAATCCTAAAGTAATAGATTTGATAAAAAATGCATGAGAGGAGCTTTATAGATGAAACTAGAATGAGTGTATCAGAGACTCCAGTGAAGGATGCAGAGGGACTGGGCAGGAGGGAGGGGTGCGATCTCCTCATTATTCAAATGAAATGTGATTAGCACAGAGTAATAGTCTCTCAGAGGCAGGGCTCACTGGCCAGTCTATTCAGACCAAACACCCATTGAGGTCATGTTCAGCAGACAAGAAATGGAAGAAAACGCTCCGAAACTGGGTGAAATGGGGAGGTTCTATCTGAACTTGTCCAATAACAAACGCTTCTTGTCATTTACCTTAGGCCCACATTTTGAAACATTTTGATACAATGTGCTCTGATGAACACAACCCAGGTTTGGGGAGACTCAACAATAGCGTTTGCTTCTGTCTGGTAGGGCTATAAATATAATGATTTCTGAAACCTTTTTCTAGAGGGATGTATTCTACTCCTGTAGCTCCCCGTCTCTCTGGCTCTCTTCCGATTGTTTCGTCTTGTCCCTGCGTAAAGTGCACATAGAGAGGCGTGAAAGCAGGAAGCTTGCACAACTCTAACGGAATGGCTTTTTCTGCTTGGGAGCGACAGAGCTTTTACTGTCTGTTGTGCTGCTCATAATGTATCATTGCTGAGTGGCAGCAATGGCACATTGACACTCCGCAATGATACATTGAGGGCCACGACTTGGAGTCAACATTGAGGCAAACGTTGTGTTGTGGTTGTATGTCCACTGTGTCAGTCTGAAAACACTCTGACCTGTTTGCTATGAGTTTAAAGTTGTAAAGGCACGAGTACAGTGAAAATGCCTTCCTGGCAAGCTCTAAAGCCAACAATGCAACAGTCAATGTCAATGTAGTACTAAAAATAGCATAAGGTAGAACCAAAAAACGCACGAGAAATAAGAACACGAGAAAGTCAGAAGCTATACACAGGGTCAGCTCTAATACCATACAGTGTGCAGGGATACTGGAGAGATCGAGGTAGATACTCTATGTATAGACCGTGTGTGTGTGTGTGTGTGTGTGTGTAGAGTCAGTATAAGTGCGTGTGAGTGTTCATAGAGGCAGGGTACAAATGTAAATAAAGGGTCAACTCAGATGGTCTATGCAGCTTGTTAGCTATTTAAGCAGTCTTATGGCTTGGGGTTAGAGGCTTTTCAAGAGCCTGTTGGTCCCTGGATCGGGATGCAGGTCTTGACTGTGTCGTAATTCCCATAACAAACCGCCACTGAAAGGAATCTCTAGGCTAGTTAAATAAAGGTTAAATTAAAAAAATTAAAAAATAATCCACTTCAATCAGTGTAGCTGAAAGGGAGGAGGCAGGTTAAAGAAAGACTTAAGGATTGTTAAGTCTTGAGACATGGATTGTGTATGTATTGAACTGGGTATGGTTTTACGTGCCAGGCGCATCGGTTTGAATGTGTCAAGAACTGCAACGCTGCTGGGTTTTTCACACTTTCACACTTTTTAACACAGTTTCCCGTGTGTATCAAGAATGCTCCACCACCCTAAGGACATTCAGCCAACTTGACTCAACTGTGGGAAGCATTTGGAGTCAACATGGGCCAGCATCCCTGTGGAACGCTTTCGACACCTTCTAAAGTCCATGCCTTAATGAATTGAGGCTGTTCTGAGGGCAAAGGTGGTTGCAACTCAATATTAGGAAGTTGTTCTTAATGTTTTGTACACTCATTGTATATAAATATGTATATATATTCAAGAAATTGGGTTGAAACCACCAACAAAAATTGAAAGCCAGCGAAGCTTATGGATTTTAAGTTGTGCCTCAGGGGTAAATTCCTTGTTTTTCTATGGTTGCCTGTTTGTGGAATCAATCCAATCGGGCTAAATCGATCATCTCCGTGGAAAGGTCAGGAGAAGAGGCAGCCGTGTTTGAAGTGCTTATCCCCGGGAAAGTGAGCCAGAATTGTGACACTTCCATATGAGTAGGCCAGGCGGATTAGAGGCGGACAGGGTGGCCCACGGGGGCGATTTAGGCAGATCCAGCTCTAAATAACCCACATATATCACCACAGAGGGAGAGCGAGAGAGAGAGAGAAAAAAGTTTAAGCTGCCTCTACTCTAATCCCCATTTTCAACAGAAAAGCATATTAGCTAGTAGATTTGTAGAAAAAAATAGGACATTTAGAAAAAGCTGAGGGGGTCAACACTTGTGTAGGATGGGGGCGGTGCACTTCCTTCCTGTGTGTTTTGATTTCATATTGTTTGAAGTCACGGGTCGCTCGGCATCATCCTCTGCAGTCTTTATCTAATGTGGAGTGGGTGGTGGTTTTGAGCAGGAGGCAGCAGCATCTGTGCAGAGTTGAAACAGGGCTCTCTCTAGCTAATCCTCTACCCAGGGATCACTCAGTGGGGTGAAGACAATTACTAGGCTGCTTTCTCATGCTAATGGCTCTCCAACTAGATCTTCAACAAAAAAAAGGGAGAAAAAGGAGGAGAGGGAGGGAGACATGGTGGTGCAGGAACAACGGCCGACCTAGCTAAAATGGGTTTTTAGATTACTGTTTAATTATGGATAGGGTCCCAGTTGTAATGGCTAAGGTCAGGAATAAGGAGTGAGAATTGGTTTTGTTTCGGAGAAAGAAAGGAGATAGGTTGTTATTGGGATTTTGTTGCGCGTGTATGTGACGTCAAGGACTTCAGTGTTCAGAGAGGTCACGCGGTACAGATGCTGCCACTCACCCTTCCTTCATATTCGCCCTGCAGCAAGGTGTCAGACTCTGGAGTGGTTTAAAATTGAATTAATATGCCGGAATTTATAGAATTCACTCCCTTGCCATTTCTCCTGGGAGAGGAAAAGAATATAATGGTCTCCATCTTCACTAATTTCTGGGTCTTGGCAACACTACCTGTCTCCAGTGAAGGACACACCTGGGCACACAGCTGTAACTCACAGGGATGCAACCTGGAGCGGCAGCCACTGATCTGCTGGAGAGTCGGCCACAGGAAGATGGATGTCTCGGGCCGTTTGTGAGCTTGAACTTCACGAGCGACGTTAATGAAGGGGACGACTTCAGCCAACTTCCAAGTTCCTTCTCTCTCTCTCTTTATTTCTTTCCCCCTGTGCACCAAACTTCTCCAAATTCTTGAGAAGGAGAAGAGACGAATAATCTGTCAGCCCGTGTTGTTATCTCTAAATGTCTGGTCACATTCGCTGATAAAAAGGCTCTTTATCAGACTCCCTTTGTCATGGAAAGTGGTCACCATTTTAAAATTGTTATGACCCAGGCAGTTTTTCACTCTCATCACTGAACTACAAATGAACTAAGACCTTGCAGGTACAGTTGAAATCGGAAGTTTACATACACTTATGTTGGAGTCATTAAAACTAATTTCTTTCAAACACTCCACACAAACAAACTATAGTTTTGGCAAGTCGGTTAGGACCTCTACTTTGTGTGTGGCGCAAGTACTTTTTTCCAACAATTGTTTACCGTAAGATTATTTCACTTATCATCCACTGTATCACAATTCCAGTGGGTCAGAAGTTTACATACATTAAGTTGACTGCGCCTATAAACATCGTGGACAATTCCAGAACATGATGTTATGGCTTTAGAAGCTTCTGATAGGCTAATTGACATCATTTGAGTCAATTGGAGGTGTACCTGTGGATGTATTTCAAGGCCTACCTTCAAACCCAGTGCCTTTTTGCTTGACATCATGGGAACATCAAAAGAAATCAGCCAAGACCTCAAAAGAATTGTAGACCTCCACAAGTCTGGTTCATCCTTGGGAGCAACTTCCAAATGCCTAAAGGTACCACGTTCATCTCTACAAACAATAGTACTCAAGTATAAACACCACAGAACCACGCAGCCGTCATACCGCTCAGGAGGGAGACGCATTCTGTCTCCTAGAGATGAACGTACTTTGGTGCGAAAAGTGCAAATTAATCCCAGAACAACAGCAAAGGACTTTGTGAAGATGCTGGAGGAAACAGGTACACAAGTATCTATATCCACAGTAAAACGAGTCCTATATCGACATAACCTGAAAGGCCACTCAGCAAGGAAGAAGCCCCTGCTCCAAAACCGCCAGAAAAAAGCCAGACTACGGTTTGCAACTGCACATTGGGACAAAGAATGTACTTTTTCGAGAAATGTCCTCTGGTCTGATGAAACAAAAATAGAACTCTTTGGCCATAATGACCATTATTATGTTTGGAGGAAAAGGGGGAGGCTTGCAAGCCGAAGAACACCATCCCAACCATGAAGCACGGTGGTGGCAGCATCATGTTGTGGGGGTGCTTTGCTGCAGGAGGGACTGGTGCACTTCACAAAATGGATGGCATCATGAGGATGGACAATTATGTGGATATATTGAAGCAACATCTCAAGACATCAGTCAGGAAGTTAAAGCTTGGTCGCAAATGGGTCTTCCAAATGAACAATGACCCAAAGCATACTTCCAAAGTTATGGCAAAATGGCTTAAGGACAACAAAGTCAAGGTATTGGAGTGGTCTTCACAAAGCCCTGACCTCAATCCTATAGAACATTTGTGGGAAGAACTGAAAATGTGTGTGCGAGCAAAGGAGGCCTTACAAACCTGACTCAGTTACACCAGCTCTGTCAGGAGGAATGGGCCAATAGTCACCCAACTTATTGTGGGAAGCTTGTGGAAGGCTACCCGAAACGTTTGACCCACGTTTAAATTGTTTCAGGCAATGCTACCAAATACTAATTGAGTGTATGTAAACTTTTGACCCACTGGGAATGTGATGAAAGAAATAAAAGCTGAAATAAATCATTCTCCCTACTATTATTCTGACATTTCACATTCATAAAATAAAGTGAGGATACTAACTGACCTAAGACAGGGAATATTTATTAGGATTGGATTTCAGGAATTGTGAAAAATGGAGTTGAAATGTATTTGGCTGAGATGTATGTAAACCTCCGACTTCAACTGTATATGGGCAGGAGGAAAAGGTTATATTAGCACCCACTCCGTGCAAAAGGACCCATAGTCCAGAAGGGGTGGCTTTTTGTATGTACAAGGGCTGTGTTAATGGGAGAGTATCCTCATGGGAAACATCGCACCTATTTTCTCCCTCTTTGTTTTAGATGACAGCCTGCTCTCACTCTACATTTGCAGTTCATCTTTCCACACACTCGTTCTCTCCGATTTGTCTTAGAGCTCAGTGTTGTGTGAGCCTGAGAGAGACAAGTCTACCTGTCATATGGGTCTCTATCAAATGTTTCCTTGTTCCATGGTAACAGCTTGGTGGCGTCTCTACTGAGCATTACAGAGTAGAGGGAGGACTGTTTTTAAGAGTCACAGTATTTCCTGTGTTTGAGGAGGTGCACAATCCACTTGTCATTTAAATCTCGCTGAATTGATTGCTTTCATTTTACTCTGGTGACTCTTTCCCCTCAAACTCAACTCTTTGCTTGTACCATTCGTTTCTCTCCGTTAATGTAACGACCGCGGAAACGTTTGTAATGACCTGTCAAACACACTCCGGTAATGGCTGCAATGGGCTCAGCTGAATACATTGGCTTTCCGTTGCATCTATAAGAGCACTGGAGCTTGGTCGGGGATTTAACAATAGCGTCTTGACACCTACATCACAATAAAGAGAATACATAACTTTGTTTTGACGGGTATTGATTTTTGAAAGAAAGAGTTATGATTTAATACAGTTGAAATGTTTACAAATGAGATGTGCTGAAATGAAAGCGACTTCCTGAAAATGAACACTGGGATAATAGTGTGATTATGTCCGATCTCACAAACAATGTAAAGTATGTTTAGATCCAAGCGTTTTTAGTTTAAATCACTGGGCGTCCTTCTCTTGACACACTTGTAGAGTTATGCAAGAGAACGTGACCACAACGGTAGTGAATAATTCATCAAGCAGTAGCCTAGACAGAGCACGTTTTGGTCGTTGCAGCGTTGTTCCGCCCTTTTTAGATTCAGTTATTAATGTACGCAAATACACGGTATGCGGTATATGCAAAAGAGGCACATCTCATTTTTGTTATTTTATCAGAAAGTATAAAAAATAACTGGTATACTAAGAACATGTATATATGAGTGCATTATAAGAAAGGAAAAAGTGACGTTTTACAATAAATGTAATACCTTAATTCCCAGCAAAATGCCTGAACTGAGTATCTTCATCCATTGTCCAACAGTTACAATTATTCCATTTCTTTTTTTAATGGTCCATTTTTTTTTCCCCCCGATAACTGTTGCTAGTCTCAGGTCTAAAAACAGGACTCAGTGTGAGGAGGAAAATACCTGCTAGGTTTCTAACTGTGTTTTGCTGTGTGGACAAATCCAACAGCACAAAAGTAAAGGAATCTGTCACCCCTCAGTTTGATTGAATGCATCAGTGTCAATATATGAAGAGGCCCTCATAACCCTGCACCACCATTTGATCTGTGACGCCCTCCAGTCAGACCCTGGGGGTCACCTAAATACCAGCACAGAGTGTTTTTTGTTCAGAACTAAACATGAAGAAAACAAGGAAATAAATCATGTTTCCTTTTAATTATATCCCATTGATTTATTGATCACCACACATATATTCAGACATGCATCTTTTCAGGCGGAAGTCTTTTGTGTGTGTGTGTGTGTGTGTGTGTGTGGGAGTCTGTGACGTGTGTGTGTGTGTGTGTGTGTGTGGGAGTCTGTCACGTGTGTGTGTGTGTGTGTGTGTGTGTGTGTGTGTGTGGGAGTCTGTGACGTGAGAAGGCTTCGCCATTTCTGTCTCTCTTTTTGTCTGTTTGGTTACTTCATGAACTGACGTTGTCTTCTCTTTGATCTGTCGGAGCCAAGCTGAGAAACGATGGCACCAACAAACAATGAACAAAACGTCTGAAGACGACGCTCTGTGTTTGAATATTCAGGACGGTGGGGGTGGGGGTGGGGGTGTATTAGACCGTGTTGTGTTAATCGATGAATAGATCTGTGACACACACATCCTGGGATTTGAAACTTCTCAGTGGGTTTTTTTTGGACCAGGGTTTGGAGACTTTTTGGAGACGAGGCATTGAGAAGGGTAGATGGGGGAGATTCCGTTCCATGACTACTTGCCTATAGGCATTATTTTTAAGTAAGCTTTTAACAGCAATTAAGTCCTACTTGAGTGGTTGTCTTAACATGTGCTCAGTTAGTCAGAGGTGTCGGTGATGGAGCAATCGAAGTGGCACACTGACATGTCAAGAGCTGGAAGCATCATGGGGGGCATCACTGGGAAGTCACATCTTTGCAGTGGACCACTGAGACTAAGTGCTACTTGCTCCTGTGTTTCCTCTGTCGTCTCTGACAGACTATACTTGTATTTTTGTTTCTTACAGGCCAACAGCAGCACCAATACACACTACATGACAAAAAGCATGTGGACACCTGCTCATCGAACATCTCATTCCAAAATCATGGGAATTATTATGGTGTTGGTCCTCCCTTTTGCTGCTATAACAGCCTCTGCTCTTCTTGGAAGGCTTTCCACTAGATGCTGGAACATTGCTGGAGGGACTTGCCTCCATTCAGCCACGAGCATTAGTGAGGTCGGGCACTGAGGTTGGGCGATTAGGCCTGGCTCGCAGTCGGCGTTCCAATTCATCCTAAAGGTGTTCAATGGGGTTGAGGCCAGGACTCTGTGCAGGCCAGTCAAGTTCTTCCACACCGATCTCGACGAACAATTTCTGTATGGACCTCGCTTTGTGCATGGTGGCATTGTCATGCTGAAACAGGAAAGGGCCTTCCCCAAAGTTGGAAGCACAGACTTATGTAGAATGTCATTGTATGCTGTCGTGATTAGATTTCCCTTCACTTGAACTAAGGGGCCTAGCCCAAACCATGAAAATCAGCCCAGAATATTATTGGCACTATGCATTGGGGCAGGTAGCGTTCTCGTGGTATCCGCCAAACCCAGATTTGTCCGCCAGACTGCCAGATGGTGAAGCGTGATTCCTCACTCCAGAGAGGGCGACACCACTGCTCCAGAGTCAAATGGTGGCATATTTAACATGGTGATTTAAGACTTATGTGCTGCTCTTCGGTCATGGAAACCCATTTCACCACGAACAGTTCTTGTGCTGACGTTGCTTCCAGAAGCAGTTTGGAACTCGGTAGTGAGTATTACAACCGAGGACGGTCCCATTCTGTGAGCTTGTGTGGACTATCACTTCGCGGCTTAGCCGTTGTTGCTCCTAGACATTTCCACTTCACAAGAACAGCACTTACAGTTGACTGGGGCAGCTCTAGCAGGGCAGAAATGTTACAAACCGACTTGTTGGAAATGTGGCATCCTATGACAGTGTCACGGTGAATGTCACTGAGCTCCTCTGTAAGGCCATTCTACGGCCCAATGTTTTGTCTATGGAGATTGCATGGTGGTGTGCTCAATTTTATACACCTGTCAGCAACATGTGTGGCTGAAATAGCCAAATCCACTCATTTTAAGAGGTATGTCTGTATGTATATAGTTCTAACTGTATGCATTTTTCATATGTGAACTGTAGTAAAGGGGTTGTTGCTTGGTCAGACTGTCACGGTTGTCTCATTTGGGTGGCCTTTTATTAGGCATTAATGATAGAACAAGCCCTGCACAGAGACACCACAGTCAGCCCAGAAGTCAATTAGTACTCATTGCTCTGACATGGTTGACATTAGTGTATGCAAGCGTGTGGTGATACGAGATGGCAGTCTACTCACTGCTTTTGGACTGACAGCAGACCATGACTGAAAGACTGATGCAGACTGGAATATGGAACCAAAAGGATACTGCTTTATTTTATTTGGCAACCCAGATTTAGCTGGTACTTACCTAGGCCCGGTTTCCCAAAAGCAAAGTTAATCCTTGGAACCTTTTTAGGAGCATCGTTAAATCTCCGAGCTGTGTCCCAAAACCATTGTTATTGACGTTGCACTTTAAAACGCTTGTAATCTAACGCCTGCCTCAGACCACTCGTAGAACAGCTAAATGCGTCGTTAATGCTTCTTTTTTTTGCCCTTCCGCAACACTTCATACATAGACGTTCTCCCCTAAACATAGGATCATGTGGTTTATCCGTCTCTTGACCGCGGATAACCTCAGAACAAAGTTGACTACGAATAGAACCTCTTTCAACGTCTTTGCAATTGATAAACAGGCAACGTATAAAAATAGTCTTCAAATGAAAACTGAGATGACTGCATTAACATATAAATACAGTAGCTATAGGCCTATTTCAATCATATTGAAATACATTTCATGTTCAATAAATGTAGGTCTATTTTGCTACTTGTAGTCTACGGTCTACAATTTGTCTCAGTATATTTCATGATGTGTAGCCTAACGCGAGCAATGATGTGCCAAATCGGTGATTTAGTGCATTTTTATAGGGTAAGCCACACCAATATTTGCAGCCATAGGTGATAATATCTCTCTAGGAGCTGATCCATATTCAGTATTGTGAAACAACTATAATCTTAAAGTAAGATTTGAATTGAGAAAGCTGATCCGAGAGCAGCATGGCCTTTCTTTCCATCCTATCGGTATCGACACATGCTCCAACGACGCACTTGGTTCTCTCTGCGTGTTTTGGGAAACGCGCGTTACGTCTTCGGCCGCTGTGGGAAAGATGCATCACTAAAACACCCGTAAGCCTAAATTCCATCACTATTGGGAAACTGGGCCCTGGTATTTAGGCAATCAAACAGGGCTGTTTGGTGACAACGGCTCCTTTCTGGCCGGCGTGCTTACCCTCGAAGAGGGTAAGACTGTGTAAGTATTGTCACTCTGTATTACGAATAACCGTGATTACTAACAGTGAAGTGAATGTATCCTGCTGCACTGACCATTCTCCATACGTGTCATGTAAATAATGTGTCATCTACCAAATACTTCCTGTAGGCTTTAGCACACAATGGCCTTTTGTTGGGCCAGTTTTGTTTTGCTGGTGTATTGGGTTGTGCAGGACTGTTGAGTATAGACTGTGTCTAGGGGCCTGTATTGTTCTAGGGAATCGGTGTCTCTTGTTAGTGGAGCTGTGAGGGTTGGTTAACAATGCCTTATTTAATGTCCCAGCTTGCGTGCCTGTCAGCAAATGTCCTCTCAGGATTTGTATGTGTGTGTTGTTTATACTTGTGTGTGCTGGTGCAGTGTGTGTCTGCAATCTATGGGAGCCTCTCCCTTTGTGTTTGTGTGTCCAAATTGGGGTCTGTAGCTCTTCTATTGTGTGCCCTATCCACCGTAGACTAGTGTGTATGCGTGAATGTGTGCGTGCGTGTATAGTGCTGTGCGTGGAGGAAAGTTAAAGGGCAGGGGAGTTTACTGCCAGCCATTCCTAATGGTAATGGGGCCTTTCATTCTCCCGCTATTCATGAGGGGGAGCTGGGGGATCAGCGGGGTAGAGGCAGTGCCTTGTTAAAGAAAAAAGAAAGGGATTTGAGTGTGTCGATTGGATTAACTTGTTTGGGTTTATTAACAGGGGAGACACAGCATCTTGTTAAAAGCGCTGCATGGGGCGTCCCACAGTGAGCCGGTGGGTCACTATTCAATTAGGCCCAAGCCCCGCCCTGTTCACCAAGCACGCCCACTACCAGTCAGCCTGCCACCAGGCTCCCTGACCTGCTCTGGTGGAAGGGGGAGGGGCATCACCAGGGCTGCACGCACAAACAGACAGACCGTCGCAAACACACATGCACACTACTCCTTTACAATGGCTTCCACTTTTGGAGCGTACAAGGCCCTTTCCTGAGGTTGCTCTCCCAACCTGGTTGGATGCTTGTCTAGGGCAGACAGACCCCTGAGTGCAGGGGGACGCGCCTCCTATAATCTGAGGGTTCATTCTCATTGATGAGAATTAATATCTATTCTCGAGAGACATAACTGTAATGAATATTCTTTGGGCTCCAACGCTACCTCTGTAGGTCGCGCACGACACCTGCCCAACAGTTGGGCAGTGTAAACAGAATTGTCTCGTTGAGCCCAACATTCATACAGTAAAAATACTAACAGCAGAGCATTGTTTTTGAAACAGATGAAATGTATAGACATTTTCATTATATTTTAGACTTGAGTTTTCACCTGAAATTGCAGTAACAGCGTGAGCCACCACCCATGCAAGAAGCTGATCAACTCACCAAGGGAATTATCAGCATTTTCAATCGGCATTTTGGGTTTACCTTTATATAATGACTTCATGGCATTGATAAAACTAAGCCTGGTTTGTTCTAAGATAGCTTTAATACGGTGGAACTGTACTTTTACATATTTGTATGAGAGGGGTAAAAGTTTGTTTAATATACTAACATTGCTAGCTAGCATAGCTAGGTGTGTTTATTGTCATGCAAGCCACATTCATAAGCAAGCGACATTTAGCCAGTGCGTGTAAGAATGACAAAATAAACATTTTAATTATCTGCACACGCTTGTGAATTGTTGAAGAGTGTAGCTAATATGGTTTGGTGGCATTATTCAACAGTAGTTCATGTTGGAAAAGTTTATTGCGTTGTTGAATAGTTTGCGACAAAACTGGTGGCTACTGTGATACTGATATTTACGGTAAATTTAGAGCTCCAGAGCAATAATGTTACGTTGCCAGACAACGAAAGGCAAAGGCAAGGGAGTGCATTCAATATCGTTTATACAATTTGCTCTTTTTTTCTTCTTCTAGAAACATTATACTGCGCATTACTATATTATTATTTAGCTCCTTTGTTAGCAGTAAGATACAGTTTATAGTTCATGCCCTGTACGGTAGGAAAATGTTTGTTTGGAAAGGTATGTTCATAGAGTAACCTCTAGCGTTGAGCAATCCCGTATCCGGGAGCGTAATCATAGCCTCAAGCTCATTAGCATAACGCAACGTTAACTATTCATGAAATCGCAAATGAAATAAATAAATTTGGCTCACAAGCTTAGCCTTTTGTTAACAACACTGTCATCTCAGATTTTCAAAATATGCTTTTCAACCATAGCTACACAAGCATTTGTGTAAGAGTATTGATAGCTAGCATAGCATTAAGTCTAGCATTCAGCAGGCAACATTTTCACAAAAACAAGAAAAGCATTCAAATAAAATAATTTACCTTTGAAGAACTTCGGATGTTTTCAATGAGGAGACTCTCAGTTAGATAGCAAATGTTCAGTTTTTCCAAAAAGATTATTTGTGTAGGAGGAATTGCTCCATTTTGTTCATCACGTTTGGCTAAAAAAAACAACAGAAAATTCAGTCATTACAACGCCAAACTTTTTTCCAAATTAACTCCATAATATCGACAGAAACACGGCAAAAGTTGTTTAGAATCAATCCTCAAGGTGTTTTTCACATATCTATTCAATGATAAATCATTCGTGGCAGTTGCCTTTCTCCTCTGAACCTAATGGAAAAGTGGACGCAGCTGGAGATTGTGCAATAATTTCGATGGAGGACACTAAGCGGACACCTGGTAAATGTAGTCTCTTATGGTCAATCTTCCAATGATATGTCTACAAATACGTCACAATGCTGCAGACACCTTGGGGAAACGACAAAGTGTAGGCTCATTCCTGGCGCATTCACAGCCATATAAGGAGACATTGGAACACAGCGCTTTCAAAATCTGGGGCATTTCCTGTATGAAATTTAATCTTGGTTTCGCCTGTAGCATTAGTTCTGGGGCACTCACAGACAATATCTTTGCAGTTTTGGAAACGTCAGTGTTTTCTTTCCAAAGTTGTCAATTATATGCACAGTCGAGCATCTTTTCGTGACAAAACATCTTGTTTAAAACGGGAACGTTTTTTTATCTAAAAATTAAAAGAGCGCCCCCTATATCGAAGAAGGTAATGACCCTGGGTTTATAAGTGCGGAAATCGACCCTACCGCATGAGCATGCTTTTGCGGAACAGTCGATAGCGTCGCCGGACCTCGGGCTCAAAGGTCGAGGATTCAAGACCTGCTCCCTGCTGTTTCATTACAATATATTCCTTTCCACACATACATGCAGTTATTTACCCGTCTCTAAGCATACTCAAGGATGAAACTTTGTTTCGGTGCACAGAATCATCATAACACCACAATAGAAACGGTTTATTTCGGCCTGTTAATGCTTTTCTTTGTTCATACTTCCCGAATTGTTGGAGTTCCGTGTGTCTGTCATTTGGGTTGTGCGCTAGGATCGCGCACACCACTATATGCTACTAGGTTGCCGGACGCCATTGACTGGTTCCATTCATGCAACCGTTCATGATGTTGTTTAACGTGTGCCCAATTGAACCTTTTACTGCAGTGGGCTAAATCAGGGTCACAGAGTGATTCTTGGTAGAGTTAAACTAGTCTACTTTGAAACAAAAGTATACACCTCACACACATGGTTATGGGCTTAAAAGAAAATAAGATACCTGTACCATGCCAGATATAGAGTTTACATTTATTACATTTTGAGTTTGCATCCCAATATTACACTTTACATACATCACAGAAGACTGACCTATAGCAAAACTGTTTGACATAAACACCAGAATTTGTCGTTAAAGATTCCGTGTACATGGAAGTGCTCATGTCTGTTTCGGACACAATATATTTCATGCTTGTGCTTCTAGCTCCGACAGTGCAGTAATATCTAAAAAATTACATAACATATACACAAAACACACAAATCTAAGTAGGAATTAATTAAGACAATATACATATGGATGAGCGATGTCAGAGCGGACCGGACTGAGATAAAGTAGAATAGAATACAGTATATACATATGACATGAGTAATGCAAGATATGTAACCATTATTAAGTGAATGAGATACTGTAGAATAGTATAGAAAACAGTATATACATATGAGATGAGTAATGCAGGGTATGTAAACATTATATAAAGTGGCATTGTTTAAAGTGGCTAGTGATACATTTATTACATCAATTTTTCCATTATTAAAGTGGCTAGAGTCGAGTCAGTATGTTTGCCCCCTCTAATGCGTTGGGCAGATCGCATCCGTCTCTGGAGAGCCTTGCAGTTACGGGCAGTGCAGTTGCCGTACCAGGCGGTGATACAGCTCGACAGGAGCGAGGGTGTGAGGGTTTTAGGTGACAAGCCACATTTCTTTAGCATCCTGAGGTTGAAGAGGCTCTGTTGCACCTTCTTCACCACACTGTCTTGTGTGGGTGGTCCATTTCAGTTTGTCAGTGATGTGTACACCAAGGAACTTGAAACCTTCTCCACTGCACCCCCACCACTCTCCCAGAGCCCTCACCTCCCTGTAGGCTGTCTCGTCATCGTTGGTAATCAAGCCTACTACTGTTGTGTCGTCTGCAAACTTGATGATTGCTGGCGACACAACAGTAGTAGGCTTGATTACCAAACCTACTAATACAGCTAATACATCGGTATTAGCCAGATGTTGGTGTCATGTTGCCATACATGTTGGTATTTTCCTTGGGTATACAGTATATGGGCTCGTTTTGGAGAGAAATTCAGTTCTGCTTTAGAATTTAAATGGGGAACCTGTTTGAGCCAGGTACACTCCTAACCTATAATAGCTATTGCGGTTTGTTATTTTGTTTGAGATGTAAGTCTATTGTCTACTCGTATGTGTTGTGAATATCTTTGCCAGCTATCACTATTGAACACTGTGGATAAATATGGAAACCTTTGCACCAGACCTTCAGTCACACTTTATTTGGATAGTCCATCTGTAGATGATGGTCATACTATCTGTTCATAAGCATCTGACGATCTGTTGATAAGCAACTGCTTGATAAGGGTACGGTTAAGGTAAGGTTTCGAGTAAGGGTTAGAGTTCAGGCTCGGATTAGGGTAAGGCTTAAGTTTAGGGTTAGGAAAAGGATCAGAGCTAGAGTTAGTTTATAGTTAATTGAAATGTTACTGACAGTCTGTAGAACGTGCACAGATGGACTATTCAAAAAGCCTCCTGAATATCTACCCTTAAGACCACATCTCCACGTTACCTAGTTCACATTTGGTGGCAGCGGTGGGATATGAAGCCACGCCTCCGAGGAGACTGGAGCCTCAAAAAAGAGCCACATGAGTAAAGTGACAGCTATATCAATCCAGCGAGATTTGAGTGACAAGTGGATTTTGCACCACTCAAACACAGGAAATAGATGGCTGAAAAATACATCCTCAGGTGGGCGGGGCATGCACGGTGCTAACTTAATTGTTACCAGAAATGATTTGATATTGAGATGAAAATGGCTGCATTTAACCTTCAATGAATATGCTGAGAGGACACAGAGAGAGGCTTTTAGCCTTTGAATGGCCAGTAATGAGCTCAAAGTGCCTGTGTTTTTGGGCCAGGCCTGCCTCGCTGTGTGTGTGTGTGTGTGTGTGTGTGTGTGTGTGTGTGTGTGTGTGTGTGTGTGTGTGTGTGTGTGTGTGTGTGTGAGAGAGAGAGAGGAGTAATGGCACTGCACACACTAGTAGGCTTTTCAGGGGCACCTGGCATGTGCGTGCATGCACATACTGCAATCAATAGGTCTTCTTTGACTATGCATACAGCACATGAACGCCAGGGCTTTTTGTCCATCAAAAAGGGGCTTAGATGGTGGGCATGTCATGGGGCGTGGCAATCAGCGAGGTCGGCCCATCGGAGCGGATGAATTCGAGAGAACAATTTTGAGTGGCATGGCGGTCTAAGGCACTGCATCCCAGTGCTAAGGTGCCACTACAGCCTGGGGTTCGATCCCAAGCTGTGTCACAGCCGGCAGTGACCGGGAGCCCTATGGGTCGGCGCACAATTGTCCCAGTGCCGCCCGGGTTAGGGGAGTGATTGGCCGGGGGGCTCATCGTGCTCTAGTGACTCATCGTGGCAGGTCGGGCGCCTGCAAGCTGTCATCAAGGCAAAGGGTGGCTACTTTGAAGAATCTCAAATACAAAATACATTTTGATTTGTTTAACACTTTTTTGGTTACTACATGATTCCATATGTGTTATTTCATAGTTTTGATGTCTTTACTATTCTCCAATGTAGAAAATAGTAAAAAATTAAGAAAAACCCTTGAATGAGAAGGTGTGTCCGAACTTTTGACTGGTACTGTTTCTAAAAAAGATTTAGAGGCTTTATTTATCTTGGCGGTGAAGCTACATTTTTTGCAGTTTAAAGATACTTTCCTGAAATTCTACCCATTTTGACACGCAGCTGACAGAAAATGTTGCAGTTTTAAAGCTAATTTGCTGAAATTCTATGCATTTTGCCATGGGCAAAAGCTATGTTATTTTTATTAAACATAATACCTAAATCAATGCTGCTAAATTAAGTGTTTTTGGAGTTTTCAATTCTCCCTGACTGTTTAGCTTTTCTTTTGGTGATTGTAAATTCTCAAAGATTATGTTATAAAAAAAATATGTAGATCCATTATATTTTTTATGTACTTTATATCTGAGTTTTAGTCGTTTAAGTTTACACTGAAAGTGTTTTTTTCATCCTGAAAATGTATAAACTAAAAAACATACATACATACATACATACATACATACATACATACATACATACATACACACATACATAGATACATACATAGATACATAGATACATAGATACATACATACATACATACATACATACATACATAGATACATAGATACATAGATACATACATACATAGATACATACATACATAGATACATAGATACATACATAGATACATAGATACATACATAGATACATAGATAGATACATAGATAGAATGACCAGGTGAAAGCTCTGATCCATATTGTTGTAACTTTTATTTATTTAACCTGTATTTAACTAGTCAAGTCAGTTAAGAACAAATTCTTATTTACAATCACGGCCTACCCCGGTCAAACCCGAACCCGGATGACACTGGGCCAATTGTGCGCCTGTCTATGGCACTCCCAATCACGACCAGTTTTTAAATCCAATTCTAATCATTGTAGATTAAGGGGAGGAGACAGGTCAGAGAATAATTTTTAAGCCTTGAGACAATTGAAACATGGATTGTGTGTGTGCCATTCAGAGGGTGAATTGGCAAGACAAAATATTGAAGTCTCTTTTTAAATGGGGTATGGAAATAGATGCACACAGACACATGCTTTAAACATTATAGACTTACTTATAGTTTGAGATTCTGATCTACTGTTTTTACATTGTGTTTAGTCTACAACGAATGAGGCGATAGAGTTTATACACACAATAACTTACATTCTGTGAGGCATTTGAGTCTTTATGGTCATAGAGCTGGAGATTTATAGCCTACGGGGAGATTGATTAGTGCCATCACTGGCCCTGATGCAGGGTTGGCACTTCCCCTCCCCACCCATTTGCCTGTTTACACACACACACACACACACACACACACACACACACACACACACACACACACACACACACACACACACACACACACACACACACACACACACACACACACACACACACACACACACACACACACACACACACACCTTGGTCCCCCAGGCCTTTGCTGACAGTTTCCGAGAGCGGTCGCATGTTAAGTTGCTACAGACAGACTGCTGTTTCTCAACATTACCATTTTTTTTTGCTGTCCAGAGATAATGCTATCAATCACCATGACACAGGAGTGTATGTGTGTGTGTATGTACTGTACGGTGCCTTCAGAAAGTATTCATACCCCTTGACTTATTCAACATTTTGTTATTTTACAGCCTGAATTCAAAATCAAATAAAAATAATAATAATTCTCACCCGTCCACACACAATACACATAATGACAAAGGGAAGACTTGTTTTTGGAAATTCTAGCAAATGTATTGAAAATGAAATGCAGAAATATCTAATTTACGTAAGTATTCACACCCCTGAGTCAATACACTTTAGAATCAACTTTGGCAGCGATTACAGCTGTCTTTCTGGGTAAGTCTCTAAGAGCTTCCCACACCTGGATTGTGCAACATTTGCCCATTTATTATTTTCAGAATTCTTCAAGCTCTGTCAAAATGGTTGTTGATCATTGCTAGACAACCATTTTCAGGTCTTGCCAAAGATTTTGAAGTAGATTTTAGTCAAAACTGTAACTTGGCCACTCAGAAACATTCACTGTCTTCTGAGTAAGCAACTCCAGTGTAGATTTGGCCTTGTGTTTTATTGTCCTGCTGACAATCAGTTACTGTGCTGTTATTGTCCTGGGAATTCATCTCCCAGTGTATGGTGGAAAGCAGACTGAACTAGGTTTTTCTCTAGGATTTTGCCTGTGCTTAGCTCCTTTGCGTTTCTTTTTTATCCTGAAAAACTCGCTAGTGTCCCACCTCGCCAACAGCCAGTGGAATTGCAGGGCCCCAAATTCAAAACAACAGAAATCCCATAATTAAAATTCCTCAACCATACAAGTATTTTGCACCATTTTAAAGATACACTTCTCGTTAATCCAACCACAGTGTCTGATTTCAAAAAGGCTTTTCGGCGAAAGCAGAACATACCATTATGCTAGGTCAGCAACTAGTCACAGAAAGCATTCAGCCATTTTCCAACCAAAGAGAGGTGTCACAAAAAGCAGAAATATAAATTAATCACTAACCTTTGACGATCTTCATCAGATGACACTCCCAGGACTCAATGTTACACAATACATGTATGTTTTGTTCGATCAAGTTCATATTTATATCCAAAAACCTCAGTTTACATTGGCACTATGTTCAGAAATGCCTCCAAAACATCCAGAGAAATTGCAGAGAGCCACATCAAATAACAGAAATACTCATCATGAACTTTGATGAAAGATACATGTTTTACATAGAATTAAAGATAAACTTGTTCTTAATGCAACCGCTGTGTCAGATTTCAAAAAAGCTTTACGGCAAAAGCACAATATTCAATAATCTGAGAACAGCGTTCAGCCACAAAAGCAAGCCATACAGTTACCCGCCAAGTTGTGGAGTCAACAAAAGTCATAAATAGCATTATAAATCTTCACTGACCTTTGCTGATCTTTGTCGGAATGCACTCCCAGGACTTCCACTTCCACAAGAAATTTTTGTTTTCTTCGATTACATATTTATGTCCAAATACCTCCGTTTTGTTAGAGCGTTTAGTTCACTATTCCAAAGGCACAATGCGTGAGCGCAAAATCCAGACGAAAAGTCAAGAGTTCCATTACAGTTTGTAGAAACATGTCAAACGATGTTTACAATCAATCCTTAGGGTCTTTTTATAATAAATCTTCAATTATATTCCAACCGGACAATAGCCTATTCATTACAGAGTAAAAAGTTGTTTCTAAAACTTGATTGGAGTCCACCTGTGGTAAATTCAATTGATTGGACATGATTTGGAAAGCCACACACCTGTCTATATAAGGTCCCACAGTTGACAGTGCATGTCAAGGCAAAAACCAAAAGGCACATGACAGCCGCTTTGGAGTTTTCTTAAGCACTCAGGACCTCAGACTGGGGCGAAGGTTCACTTTCCAACAGGAAAACGACCTTAAGCACATAGCCAAGACAACGTAGGAGTGGCTTCAGGACAAGTCTCTGAATGTCCTTGAGTGGCCCAGCCAGAGCTTGAAAATAGAAGTGCAGCGACGCTCCCCATCCAACGTGACAGAGCTTGAGATGATCTGCAGAGAAGAATGGGAGAAACTCCCCAAATACCGCTGTGCCAAGCATAAGTCTGAATGCTTATGTAAATGTTCTATTCAGTGATGTAAAGTACGTAAGTATAAATACTTCAAAGTACTACTTAAGTAGTTTTATTGGGTATCTGCACTTTACTTTACTATTTATTTTTTGACAACATTTACTTCACTACATTCCTAAAGAAAATAATGTAGTTTTTACTCCATACATTTTCCGTGACACCCAAAAGTACTCGTTATGTTTTGAATGCTAAGCTGACAGGAAAACTTATCAAGATAACACGTGGTCATCCCTACTGCCTCTGATCTGGCAAACTTACTAAACACAAGTGCATAATTTGTAAATGAGTGTTCCCCCTGGCTATCAGTGCATTTTAAGGAATTTGAAATTATTTATACTTTTACTTTTGATACTTAAGTATATTTAGAGCCAAATACTTTTAGACTTTTACTCAAGTAGTATTTTACTCGGTGACCTTTACTTTTACTTGAGTAATTTTCTATTAAGGTATCTATACTTTTACTCAAGTATCACAATTGATACTTTACCACTGGTGATAGTTCCGTTTTGTATTTTTAATAAATGTGCAAAATGTCTAAAAACCTGTTTTTGCTTTGTCATTATGTATTGTGTGTAGATTGATGAGGGAAAAAAACTATATAATCCGTTTCAGAATACGGCTGTAACACAACAAAATGTGGAAAAAGTTAAGGGGTGTGAATAATTTCTGAAGGCACTTTGTGTTAGTTAGAAAGAGGTGTATCTGATAGACAGAAGTCAAGCTAGAGCAGATGCCATGTTTGAAAGCGACAGTTTGGACCCTCCTTCCTCTAACCTGTTTGGCCTCTTCTGCCCCCAGCACAGGGCAGGTGCATGTTTATCATTGTCACAGTTCCTAAGAAGACAGGCAGTTGTAGGCGGCATCGAGCCAGTCCTTGTCCCAGCCTGCTACTGAGCTTCACAGACTTCCAAGCCCGTGAAGTTTTGCTTCTTCTGTTCTGATGCTTTTCTCACATTCTTTCTTTGTTCCCTTCTCTCGTTCTCTTTCTCCCCCAGGTTGGCCTTGGCAGTCCTCCGGCTGTAGTTGTCTCCCCACCCCCCCACCATGCTGGCCTGCCTGCAGAGGAGGCAGAACCCTCCCATCCCATCCTCCCAGCACCCCCTGTGTGCTAGCAAGGCCCTGGAGCCACCTCAAGCAC
Source organism: Oncorhynchus masou masou (assembly GCF_036934945.1). Taxonomy (NCBI): domain Eukaryota; kingdom Metazoa; phylum Chordata; class Actinopteri; order Salmoniformes; family Salmonidae; genus Oncorhynchus; species Oncorhynchus masou. The sequence continues at coordinate 41,339,529 of NC_088236.1, read as the reverse complement.
TAAGCCGAAAATGTAAGTCCACGACAAGGAAATATAAGAAAGGTCAAAGGTTTTGTTAGGTTGACGTTATTTGTTGTTTCCAAACGTACAGTGCCTTTAGAAAGTATTCACACCTCTTGACTTTTTACCAGGGCTGTCCCCGACTAATGAAAATCTTGGTCGACCGAGAGTCGTCTGTTCTTTCAACCAATCGATTGGACGAAATGTTAAATGTGTATTTTTCCATATATAGACACACTGTTTGAATACATTCAACTATATGTAGGCTACTGAGCTTTATGCACTTCAATGAAAAATGAAGAAACACAAATTACTAAAGAGGGAGCCAGAGATCAATATAGCCTAACCAGAAGGGGGAAAACATGTCCCCCTCCCCCCGCTGCCCGTTGCTACTGGCCTTAGCAGATTCTGCCATTACTCTCCTGAAGTTGCTGGTAATAGGCTACACCAGCAGTCTGAAACCTTTTCCATTTGGAGTGCCATGTTATCGTACCATTTCTATTGTTCTGCATGCCAGTTATGATTTTCATATGCACATTTTCGTGGAACAGTTTCATTTAATTTATAATAAGTCTAAATATCTACAAATCAATGTCATGTGGTTAATCAAAATTATATCTAAATGAAAATGATACAAATCTAAAAGTAACTTCTATTGCCATTGCCTATATGTACAAATAGCCTCCCTTAAGCCAATAAGTAAAAACATTGCAGCCCCCAAGTAGAAAATATCCCGATAAAGATTAAATATCCTATAAGTCACATTGGCTACACATGGCCTGTCTGCAAGGAACTTGAAACATTGTATCAATAATGAACTTGATCCAAAATCTTGTGTTAGCAAACTTGAAACATTGTATAAAATATTCTGGGCCCTCAGAGTTTCCTGCGCCATTAAACTCCGGACAGACAGCCACAGCTGTCGGCTATTTGTGCAAGGTATAAGAAATAACCAGATCGAAAATCAAATCAAATTTTATTTGTCACATACACATGGTTAGCAGATGTTAATGCGAGTGTAGCGAAACGCTTGTGCTTCCAGTTCCGACAATGCAGTAATAACCAACAAGTAATCTAACTAACAATTCCAAAACTAATTTCTTATACACAGTGTAAGGGGATAAACAATATGTACATAAAGATATGAATGAGTGATGGTGCAGAGCAGCATAGGCAAGATACAGTAGATGGTATCGAGTACAGTATATACATATGAGATGAGTATGTAAACAAAGTGGCATAGTTAAAGTGGCTTGTGATACATGTATTACATAAGGATGCAGTAGATGATAGAGTACAGTATATACGTATACATATGAGATGAATAATGTAGGGTATGTAAACATTATATTAGGTAGCATTGTCTAAAGTGGCTAGTGATATATTTTACATCCTTTCCCATCAATTCCCATTATTGAAGTGGCTGGAGTTGAGTGAGTGTGTTGGCAGCAGCCACTCAATGTTAGTGGTTGCTGTTTAACAGTCTGATGGCCTTGAGATAGAAGCTGTTTTTCAGTCTCTCGGTCCCAGCTTTGATGCACCTGTACTGACCTCGCCTTCTGGATGATAGCGGGGTGAACAGGCAGTGGCTCGGGTGGGTGTTGTCCTTGATGATCTTTATGGCCTTCCTGTAACATCGGGTGGTGTAGGTGTCCTGGAGGGCAGGTAGTTTGCCCCCGGTGATACGTTGTGCAGACCTCACTACCCTCTGGAGAGCCTTACGGTTGTGGGCGGAGCAGTTGCCGTACCAGGCGGTGATACAGCCCGCCAGGATGCTCTCGATTGTGCATCTGTAGAAGTTTGTGAGTGCTTTTGGTGACAAGCCGAATTTCTTCAGCCTCCTGAGGTTGAAGAGGCGCTGCTGCGCCTTCTTCACGATGCCGTCTGTGTGAGTGGATTCAGTTTGTCTGTGATGTGTATGCTGAGGAACTTAAAACTTACTACCCTCTCCACTACTGTTCCATCGATGTGGATAGGGGGGTGTTCCCTCTGCTGTTTCCTGAAGTCCACAATCATCTCCTTAGTTTTGTTGACGTTGAATGTGAGGTTATTGTCCTGACACCACACTCCGAGGGCCCTCACCTCCTCCCTGTAGGCCGTCTCGTCGTTGTTGGTAATCAAGCCTACCACTGTTGTGTCGTCCTTAAACTTGATGATTGAGTTGGAGGCGTGCGTTGCCGCGCAGTCGTGGTTGAACAGGGAGTACAGGAGAGGGCTCAGAACGCACCCTTGTGGGGCCCCAGTGTTGAGGATCAGCGGGGTGGAGATGTTGTTGCCTACCCTCACCACCTGGGGGCGGCCCATCAGGAAGTCCAGTACCCAGTTGCACAGGGCGGGGTCGAGACCCAGGGTCTCGAGCTTGATGACGAGCTTGGAGGGTACTATGGTGTTAAATGCCGAGCTGTAGTCGATGAACAGCATTCTCACATAGGTATTCCTCTTGTCCAGATGGGTTAGGGCAGTGTGCAGTGTGGTTGAGATTGCGTCGTCTGTGGACGTATGTAAAACAAAACACATCTTGATTAGACAAGTATTCAACCTCGTTGGCAATGATTACAGATATGAGAGTTTTTTGGTAAGTCTCTAAGAGCTTTGCATACCTGGATTGTACAATATTTGCCCATTTTATTCTTTAAAAAAATCAAGCTCTGTCAAGTTGGTTCTTGATCATCGCTAGACAGGCATTTTCAAGTCTTGCCATAGATTTTCAAGGAGCAAACTGTAACTAGGCCACTTGGGAACATTTCAATATCGTCTTGGGAACCAACCCCAGCGTATGTTTGTAATTTTCCTGCTGAAAGATGAATTTGTTTCCAGTGTCTGTTGGAAAGCAGACTGAACCAGGTTTTTTTGTAACCCCAAAAAACTCCTTAGTCCATGCCGATGACAAGCATACATATAACATGATGCAGCCTCCACCATGATTGAAAATATGAAGTGTTACTCAGTGATATGTTGGATTTGCCCCAAACAATGCTTTGTATTCAGGGTAACAAGTTAATTTCTTTACCACATTTTTTTTGCAGCAGTTTTGGAATAATTGTATTCTGTACAGGCTTTCTTCTTTTCACTTTGTCATTTAGGTTAGTATTGAGGAGTAACTACAATGTTGATCCATCCTCAGTTCTATCACAGCCATTAAACTCTATAACTGTTTTAAAGTCACCATTGGCCTCATGGTGAAATCCCTGCGCGGTTTCCTTTCTCTCCAGCAGCTGAGTTAGGAAGGATGCTTGTATCTTTTTAGTGAGTGGGCGTAGTGGTACACCATCCAAAGTGTAGTTAATAACTCCAGGATGCTCAAAGGGATAGTCAGTGTCTGCTTTTTTTTCCACACCCATCTACCAATAGGTGCCCTGCTTTGTGAAACTTTGTTTAACGTCCCTGTTCTTTGTGTACCTTACAGATAATTCTATGTGTGGGGTACAGAGATGGAGTAGTCATTCAAAAATCATGTTAACCACTATTACTGCATGCAGAGTGAGTCTATGCCACTTATTATGTAACTTGTTAAGCACATTTTTACTCCACTTTGACATTATGGGATATTGTGTGTAGATCAGTGACACACAATCTCAATTTAATCCATTTTAATTTCACTCTGTAACACAACAAATGTGGAAAAAGTCAAGGCACTGTATTTGATGTGGTGTGCACTTACAGTAAAGTGAGTCTTTGGGGTTGCCGTGTTGTTCCTCATTGTGAAGAGAGGGACTGTTTAGCTGTGCTGACTGTGCAGTCCTGGCAACGCCGCGTTTGAACAGTGTTAGTGTTTAATGTGCCTCCCTTGCCCTGGGTGACCCTCGGGGACCCTCGGGGTGTGTAAACATTTACAGTGTCTGGCCCCTGCCTCTGCGGCACGGTGGGCTGGCTGTAAAGCACCACAGCTGCTCTGTTTGAGCCCAGAACACAAGCCTCCAACTTCCCTCACATGAAACACTGTATGTCCATGGGAAGTTATGTAAACCGGGAGGGGAAAGAAACTAGAAACTAGTTTGGACCAGCTAAGGATTAAAGAAAGCTGCCGTATTCCCACTAGAAGGTGAATTTCTGCCTAAATTCCCTGAAGCCTTAGGATTAACCCTTTAGTGGAACAAAACTGTCCTGTTTGTGTGTGTGTGGCGGGCTGTTACGCTTATAGGGCACTAAATACTCTGGGAACGTTCTATGTTTGTGTGGTGGTCCTAGGACCTCACAAGCCGATTAAAGGGGAAGTAGAGAAGGAGCACACTAACCTAGCAATTTTTACCTCCGCTTAGGGAAGCTTAAAGGAACTATTGTTACATGTAACAATTTCACCTGCTAATAGGCCTACTTTTCAATAGCATATCACTAGTAGTAAAGGAAACATACTTGTCTGACTTCCGCACGCCACAATAAAATAGCTTTATTGTTCTGGCCAGCTTGTGTACACCTTTCACTGTTGCATGATTGATTCATGTTTGCAAGGTTGACAACTTGTAACAGATGTTTTTTAAAGTACGATAAGGTTGTAAAGCGATACTCAGCGTTCTCAAGTTTAAACCCCCCCCCCCCCACCCCCCCGAAAATCTTTTTATGGCTAAAAGGTTACATGTTACTCCTTTAATGGGGATAGCAGTGCCTGCTCCCCTTCCTCGCTCTACCCAGCTATCGACGCCCCTGATTGGCTGTAGGGCAAGAAATGAAATACTAACCTGGGTCTGACAGGCCAATTAGCTTTCAACAATGTCCTTCCCCTGTTTGCGTCAATTATCAAAGGGGAGAGGTAAAGAGAGGACCTGGTTGTTCAGACCTTACGTTAGTGTTTCCTGGTTCCATGAGGATGGAGCAGACCTATAGTGGAGTGAAGCCCGTCCAGTTGAGTGAATGAGAAAGTGATTAAGAGGGGAGAAATGAAGAGTGCGAGGACAAAAGGTCGGCCTCGAATGGCCGTCTTAATCGATTCCTTCCAATTTGGACAGGATTAGCCCACTTCCTCCCTGGGCCTCTTATTGAAGAGCAGCCAGTGGGAGTCTGAGTTAGAATCCATAGATAAAAAGAACAGTTTCTCCTTATCCCCCCTTCTCTCGCTCTCTGTCTTTCTGTCTACCAGTTAAATCAGTTGATTGAAAGATTACCACCGTGGCCGCATTGAGGTTTACAATGAGTGTATTTGAGAAGACTGGCCTCCTTTCTGTCCCGGCGAAGGTGAGACTGTGTGTTGGATTTCAGAATTGTACTGTACTCTATAGCCGTTGCCCCTCAATGAGAGAGGGGATTGTTCAGCCAGGCTCAAAAGGGGTTCGGAGGGGCAGATGTCGGCTTTGGCCGGGGGAACGTGGGCACACACTGAGCTCCCTCGTGCAAAGCTAGGTCATTGTCGATCGATCACCCGCGGCCCAGTTAGAGATGAGGGACGAGGAGGCGGCGTTGTGGGGTAAGTTGACCCGGGCTCTCAGTAGAACGCTGCTGCCTGTCTCTGCCTAGCCTGAACGATTCCAACCGCTCACAGAGAGAAAGAGGGTGTGAGGGAGATTGTTACCTGGCAGTGACAGGAGAGGGGAGCTGCTCTCCCATTTGCATCTTCTGTCCTTTGCACAAAAGCAGTGAGAAGGGTGGGTGCTTAGGAAAGTGGCGGTGGGTGGGGGGGTGAGGAGTGGGGCAGCAGGGGTATTAGAACCCCCCCCCTGCATGTAAATGCAGAGGGGCTGCACAGTTCATTGACGTGACTCCCATTAAAAATACCTCATATCCTCAATAAAAAAGGACTTAACTGGCGGAAAGCATTCAGATCGGCTTGCCAGACAATCAATTTCCCCTGAGCGCACAGAGCTTAGCGGGAGAAACGGGAGGAGGGGGGGGGGCTTAAAAATACCCGTGTGTAGGTAATACCACTGAGGAAGCCAAGCCAGGAAAAATGTGTTTTAACAGTTGCGTATATAACCTATAAGTTCATATCCTGAGCCTTGGCCTTTGTACATATAACGGTGGTAAAGACAATAAGGAGACACGGTGTTAAAGATAAATTCAACCAGAGAGCAACATCTGTCCGGTGAAGTCCACAAGCAAGCAGTTACAGTTGAAGTCGGAAGTTTACATACACTTAGGTTGTAGTCATTAAAACTCGTTTTTCAACCACTCCACACATTTCTTGTTAACGAACTATGATTTTGGCAAGTCGGTTAGGACATCTACTTCATTTACTTTCTAAGTAATTTTTCCTACAATTGTTTACAGACAGATTATTTCACTTATAATTCACTGTATCACAATTCCAGTGGGTCAGAAGTTTACATACACTAAGTTGACTTTAGTGACTTTGTTGACTTTAAACAGCTTGGAAAATTCCAGAAAATTATGTCATGGCTTTAGAAGATTCTGATGGACTTATTGACAACATTTGAGTCATTTGGAGGTGTACCTGTGGATGTATTTCAAGGCCTACCTTCAAACTCATTGCCTCTTTGCTTGACATCATGGGAAAATCAAAAGAAATCAGCCAAGACCTCAGAAAAAGAATTGTAGACCTCCACAAGTCTGGTTCATCCTGGGATCAATTTCCAAATGCCTGAAGGTACCACGTTCATCTCTACAAATAATAGTATGCAAGTATAAACACCATGGGACCACGCAGCTCAGGAAGGAGACATGTTCTGTCTCCTAGAGATGAATGCACTTTGGTGCGAAAAGTGCAAATCAATCCCGGAACAACAGCAAAGAACCTTGTGAAGATGCTGGAGGAAACAGGTACAAAAGTATCTATATCCACAGTAAAACAAGTCCTATATTGACATAACCTGAAAGGCCCCTCAGCAAGGAAGAAGCCACTGCTCCAAAACCGTCATAAAAAGCCAGACTACAGTTTGCAACTGCACATGGGACAAAGATCGTACTTTTTGTAGAAATGTCCTCTGGTCTGATGAAACAAAAATAGAACTCTTTGGCCATAATTACCATTGTTATGTTTGGAGGGAAAAGGGGGAGGCTTGCAAGCCGAAGAACACCATCCCAACCATGAAGCACGGGGGTGGCAGCATCATGTTATGGGGTGCTTTGCTGCAAGAGGGATTGGTGCACTTCACAAAATAGATGGCATCATGAGGATGGAAAATTATGTGGATATATTGAAGCAACATCTCAAGACATCAGTCAGGAAGTTAAAGCTTGGTCGCAAATGGGTCTTCCAAATGGACAATGACCCAAAGCATACTTCCAAAGTTGTGGCAAAATGGCTTAAGGACAACAAAGTCAAGGTATTGGAGTGGCCATCACAAAGCCCTGACCACAATCCTATAGAAAATGTGTGGGCTGAACTGAAAAAGCGTGTGCGAGCAAGGAGGCCTTACAAACCTGACTCAGTTACACCAGCTCTGTCAGGAGGAATGGGCCAATAGTCACCCAACTTATTGTGGGAAGCTTGTGGAAGGCTACCTGAATCGTTTGACCCATGTAAAAAAGTAAAAGCAATGCTACCTATTACTAATTGAGTGTACAGTATGTAAACGTTTGACCCACTGGGAATGTGATGAAATAAATAAAAGCTGAAATACATCATTCTCTCTACTATTATTCTGACATTTCACATTCTTAAAATAAAGTTGTAATCCTAACTGACCTAAAACAGGGAATATTTACTAGGATCTGGTGTCAGGAATTTGTGAAAAACTGAGTTTAAATGTATTTGGCTAAGGTGTAGGTAAATTTACGACTTCAACTGTACATGACCTACTACAGCACGGTAAAGCAAGTTAATGTTTCAGACATTTTCGGACTACTAAAAAACTAAACAACTATTGATTTAGAACCACGGAGATTTACCGCAAGTCACAAAGAAAACAGGAGCTGCCTCCACTATTCCAGCACCACTTCAACTTCAATATTTCATCATCAAATCACCTATACAGTGACAACTAAGATACTTTTGGTCATGTAGTGTATTGGAACACCTACTCGTCACACATCTCTGTCATATAGTACACGCTTTTAGTTTTTGTTGTCCTAGGCTACCTGGCTAAAATGCTTGCTCGCTAGCCTAAGTTATGTTCATGGGTAACGATGCACTAGGCCAGCTAGTTAACATTAGCCTACTACATCTAGCTACATATTGAACTTTCATCTTCTCAGGCCAGGGGCACAACAATGTATGAATTTATGGTTGGATCAGAATCTCCGTTATAATCATTTGATCGTGCGGAGAACTAAGTAAAACCACAAGTCTAAATCCCTATCTCCATCCATGGCTAATTCAGGAAAGGGACCATTTTAGCTAGTTAGCCAGCCACCGGAGGACAATGACATAAAGAGACACAACAATTCAATTTTTTTCTGTAAATTATGTTTGGCTTGTGATGTGTGTGAATCCAAATCCAAACTGGCTTCCCTTGACGCTGTTTTTTGGTGAGCCAGGACCATTCACAGTTGAGCTCACTCACTTTAGCTCAATGATGATCGGCTATTAGTATAAAAAATAAATATCAAGGGAAGCAAAGTGGTCTCTGGCTTCCCCTGCATTCAATGCTATGGGTAGCAACAATGTAATACTCTTTTTGACCAGACGGCACTTTAGATAAATGGCCTACACATACAGAGACAGAGGGGTGCTGTTTCTCTCCCTCCGATGCTTTCTCCGGTGAGATACATTTAGCCTCTTGCGAATTGAAGGCAAGTTATGAAACACAGAGATGAAGAAACGTTTTTAAAAAATACAGAAATGTAAAAATAAAATAAAAATTGGAGATTTTTGGGGGGAGGAGGGGGGCTGGCTTCCCTTGGCATTGTTGAATACAGGCCACTGCTCACTGGGTGAATGTTTTTATCTTTCTGGCCGTGGAATTAAAAGGAGTGTGGAGGCATTACTTAAATTATAAATCATAGGCACTTGCTTTCAGCATCCCCAAATTCCCAGAGTATGTGGCTGCACACTCCCTGCGCCAGGCCCTGTCATTTTTGATTAAATCTCCTTTTGTAGGTGACATTTGTAGCGTCCAACCGCCCATCATGCCCGTCTGCAGCTAATGTATACGCTGCCCTAGATGGAGGTAGGGGAGGAGACGGCGGTGGAGTCAAGGTCTCTTGTCAAGCAGTTCCCCAGAGAGGGGAAGCCCAGTCAGAGGAGAGCGAGGGGAGACCCTGGGCCTTTCGGGGAGAAGGATGCCACTGACCTCAGTCCCCCTCTCACTTCCTCAGCCTTCAGCCCCCGTGGAACTGGCCTCTCCCTAGATGGGGAGGTGTGGACAGAGAAGGGTTCTGAGGTTTGAGTTAGTAGCTCTAAGAGGGCTGGGCAGGACCGCAGCACAGCAGCACGCAGCAGCCCTTCCATAGCACCTCTTTCTAGCCCCAGACAGAAGACACTGTACTGTACTCTCTACAGAATTTCACCTACATGATTTCAGTCTACAATTTGACAAGAATATAAGAATGTGTCCAGGCCATTTTATTCTCTATAACGTAATTTGTTTTCTTGTATGGTGGGTTTAATGTTGGCAAGATAAGCAGGAGTGATGATGACGCTCGTGGCTATCCATATGGTGTGTTTGTGACAGGCCTGTCAGAATGGGTTCTGTACGTTGGTGGGTTCTTCTTTTCTCTGGTCGGACCGCCGTAGGTCCTTCCCTCGTTAGACCGCACATGTCACAGCCGCTCCTGTGTCTGCCCCGTGATTGGATCAGACCTCTCGGGCTCTGTCCTGTGATTGGATCAGACTTCAGGTTCAATCTGTGTCTCCCTGTCATGCCTCCAGCCAACAGCAGGCCCTGGCTCTAAACCCAATGTCCAGAAGGCATGCTGACATCATCATCCAGCAGGCCTTTGGAAGCCAATCGGGGAGGTGCATGGAGAATGAGTAGAACAAGAAATAAAAGAATGGGAATGTCAGTTATAGTCATTCTTTTTCTATGCTGATATTCTGTGCGACCTGGTCAAAAAGTAGTGTACTATATAGACACGGCCTATGTTCCAGATAATGACTTCCAGTCTCTCGCTCTTTCTCTCGCTCTCGTGTTTGAGCCAGAGGTAGACATGACAGTAGAATTACCCTTCAATATCCAATTGAAGTACTGTACCTCCACGACCTGTTAAGTGGGGAGAAAAAGGGAAAGGTTTTCTGTAGAATATTTAAATGTGGTCACGAGTGGCAGCAGAAATAGCAAACCTTTTCCCTGATTGCCTTTGAGCCCGGAGGGAGGGAGGATTGGAGTGGAAATGCAGAGTGGAGGAGAGAGAAAGGGAGGGTATAAGAGAGAGGGAGAGAAGCAGCGGTGGACCCGGGGAGAATCTGCATGCACTGATTGAACTGCCTCTCTTTTCCATCCCCTGTTTGGAATTCCACAGACTCCCTGCACAAGGCCAGCCTGCCGCCATCATTATTCCACTTATTCCGCTTTAGCCAGAGAACAGAGAGAGAGAGAGAGAGGTCAGAAGGATTTTTTTTTCAAAATGAGAGGTGATTGACAGCCAAGGATTCCATGCTCCACCCCCTGCCCACACTCCCTGATATACACACTCTTCTCAGTATCCCTAAGTCTATCTCTACAACAGCCACCCATATATATTTTTTTTTACATTTTTGAAAGCACCAATTTGTTTTCATAAGGTAACAACTTCACCTACAATTGATTGAGCTTGCTCGGCACCATGGAACCAATGGAATAGTCCCGAAAGTTCAAACCCGCCCTAATTTGGCACCGAAGGAAGGCGTTAAAAAAAAGAAGAAAACAAAGACTATTTGAACCCAGGCCTGAGCATGGTTTTGAGGACAGGCACAGTCTGAGCAAGCAGTACAAGCACTAGCAGCCTGTCTCATGCTCACTGGCGCTCTGTTGTGCCAGGATGGTGGAGGGCATCTCAGCGCTGGCACTCTGATGGTCATTTCCGGCGGGCCGCATCCCACAGTGCCATGCCTCTTTGCTCTGCCCTCTGCCGTCTGTTAATGGTGCAAGGAGGTGGCGTGTGGGTGGGGGTGTGGAGTATTGTTACTGCATAGTGCAGTTAGGCTCTGGGAGGCAGGCCACCGCTCTAGTTTTGGCCACAGTGGGACTTGGTTTAGAAACATACTGTAGGCTCCCGTTCCAAGCAAAACCCCCCTCCCAGCTCGCTGGCATTTGGGCATCACAGGTGCATGACAGTGGCACCATATTACTAATAGGGGAAGGAGTGTCCACAGCCCCTGCTGTCCCACAGGAAATGACATGGTAGCCCCCGCCATCTCCTGAGCTGAGCCCTCAGTGGGCTGGGGCGTAGGATGCTGCGGAGGTGTTGCACATTGGTGTCATGGGGGCTGTGAGATTTTTGTTGTCACTGCCAAGATTAGGACTCTTTCTTCATAAACAATGTCGTAGTGCTCTTACTAACGACGCCATCTTTCGGATGGATCATTTTACAGTTGCTGTCCATATCCAGCATTGCCTATGGTGACTGAGACAGTTTTCCCCTGGCCTCTGTCCATTCAGTCCAGTTAAAGATGACTGTAAGGGTTGGACTGAGAAGATGGAGAGAGAGGAAAGGGTTGGACTGAGAGAGGAAAGGGTTGGACTGAGAGAGGAAAGGGTTGGACTGAGAAGATGGAGAGAGAGGAGAGGGTTGGACTGAGAAGATGGAGAGAGGAAAGGGTTGGACTGAGAAGATGGAGAGAGGAAAGGGTTGGACTGAGAAGATGGAGAGAGGAAAGGGTTGGACTGAGAAGATGGAGAGAGGAAAGGGTTGGACTGAGAAGATGGAGAGAGGAAAGGGTTGGACTGAGAAGATGGAGAGAGGAAAGGGTTGGACTGAGAAGATGGAGAGGGTTGGACTGAGAAGATGGAGAGAGGAGAGGGTTGGACTGAGAGAGGAGAGGGTTGGACTGAGAAGATGGAGAGAGGAGAGGGTTGGACTGAGAGAGGAGAGGGTTGGACTGAGAAGATGGGAGAGAGGAGAGGGTTGGACTGAGAAGATGGAGAGAGGAGAGGGTTGGACTGAGAGAGGAGAGGGTTGGACTGAGAAGATGGAGAGAGGAGAGGGTTGGACTGAGAGAGGAGAGGGTTGGACTGAGAAGATGGAGAGAGGAGAGGGTTGGACTGAGAGAGGAGAGGGTTGGACTGAGAAGATGGAGAGAGGAGAGGGTTGGACTGAGAGAGGAGAGGGTTGGACTGAGAAGATGGAGAGAGAGGAGAGGGTTGGACTGAGAAGATGGAGAGAGGAGAGGGTTGGACTGAGAGAGGAGAGGGTTGGACTGAGAAGATGGAGAGAGGAGAGGGTTGGACTGAGAGAGGAGAGGGTTGGACTGAGAAGATGGAGAGAGAGGAGAGGGTTGGACTGAGAAGATGGAGAGAGGAGAGGGTTGGACTGAGAGAGGAGAGGGTTGGACTGAGAGAGGAGAGGGTTGGACTGAGAGAGGAGAGGGTTGGACTGAGAGAGGAGAGGGTTGGACTGAGAGAGGAGAGGGTTGGACTGAGAGAGGAGAGGGTTGGACTGAGAAGATGGAGAGGGATGACGAGAGAGGAGAGGGATGGAGGGAGAGGAGATGGGTGGACTGAGAAGACAGAGAGAGAGAGGAGAGGGATGTAGAGAGAGGAGAGGGATGTAGAGAGAGGAGAGGGATGGACTGTGAAAACACTTCAGCTGTTGGCCACAGCACAATGCTAAAAGCATTGGCTTCTAAAGAACCTTTAACTTGAATTAGTGTGGCCGGTCTTAACTGTGTTGTATATGCATATACGTGCGTGCGCGTGTGTACGTTTGTTTATTCCATGTGTAACTCTGTGTTGTTTGTGTCGTACTGCTTTGCTCTATCTTGGCCAGGTCGCTGTTGTAAATGAGAACTTGTTCTCAACTGGCCTACCTGGTTAAATTAAGGTGAAAAAATGAATTAATAATAAAAACTGTGTCAGAGGGTTGGCCATCCAAGCTATTAGACCGAGAGCAGCGTTCAGTAACTGTGTCAGAGGGTCGGCCATCCAGGCTATTAGACCGAGAGCAGCGTTCAGTAACTGTGTCAGAGGGTCGGCCATCCAAGCTATTAGACCGAGAGCAGCGTTCAGTAACTGTGTCAGAGGGTCGGCCATCCAAGCTATTAGACCTAGAGCAGCGTTCAGTAACTGTGTCAGAGGGTCGGCCATCCAAGCTATTAGACCTAGAGCAGCGTTCAGTAACTGTGTCAGAGGGTCGGCCATCCAAGCTATTAGACCTAGAGCAGCGTTCAGTAACTGTGTCAGAGGGTCGGCCATCCAAGCTATTAGACCTAGAGCAGCGTTCAGTAACTGTGTCAGAGGGTCGGCCATCCAAGCTATTAGACCTAGAGCAGCGTTCAGTAACTGTCAGAGGGTCGGCCATCCAAGCTATTAGACCGAGAGCAGCGTTCAGTAACTGTCAGAGGGTCGGCCATCCAAGCTATTAGACCTAGAGCAGCGTTCAGTAACTGTGTCAGAGGGTCGGCCATCCAAGCTATTAGACCTAGAGCAGCGTTCAGTAACTGTGTCAGAGGGTCGGCCATCCAAGCTATTAGACCTAGAGCAGCGTTCAGTAACTGTGTCAGAGGGTCGGCCATCCAAGCTATTAGACCTAGAGCAGAGTTCAGGAACTGTGTCAGAGGGTCGGCCATCCAAGCTATTAGACCTAGAGCAGCGTTCAGTAACTGTGTCAGAGGGTCGGCCATCCAAGCTATTAGACCTAGAGCAGCGTTCAGTAACTGTGTCAGAGGGTCGGCCATCCAAGCTATTAGACCTAGAGCAGCGTTCAGGAACTTTGTCAGAGGGTCGGCCATCCAAGCTATTAGACCTAGAGCAGAGTTCAGGAACTGTGTCAGAGGGTCGGCCATCCAAGCTATTAGACCTAGAGCAGCGTTCAGGAACTTTGTCAGAGGGTCGGCCATCCAAGCTATTAGACCTAGAGTAACTGTCAGATGTGTGACATGGATGGAGTGTTCTTGCTGACCCTGCCTGTCACCTCTGCTCTGGGGATCCCTGAGGGCTAAAAGGAATCATTATTATCACACATCCAGATGAAATTCCTTACTCATATATCCAGACCACAGTATCCACCCATATTGGACAGTGATTTGAGTCAATGGAGGGTGTTTATTTTCTGAAAAGCTGTAATCTTTACTGCTGGTTTCTCTCTGTCGGTCTGTTTCGGCTCTTCCCCCTTCTTCTCTCTCCATCGCTCTCCTAACTATTTGGCCTTCCTCTTTCCCCTTCTTTCGCTCTCGCTCTCTCTCGCGCTCTCGCGCTCTCACGCTCTCTCTCCCTTTTTCCCTGGCTGCTGGTGTAGTGCAGACA
>NC_088236.1:41220319-41320319 GCF_036934945.1 Oncorhynchus masou masou | reverse complement strand
AACCATAGAAATTGACTAATTTGTGTAAGAGTATGCAAAGCTAGCATAGCATTTTGAGTAGCATTTAGCACGCAACATTTTCACAAAAACCAGATAACCAAATAAATAAAATCATTTACCTTTGAAGAGCTTCTGATGTTTTCAATGAGGAGACTCTCAGTTACATACCAAATGCGCAGTTTTCCTGAAAGCGTCTGTGTGTAGGAGAAATCGTTCCGTTTTCTACATTGCGTCTGGCTACCGAAACGAACCGAAAATTCAGTCACCTACAACGTAAAACTTTTTCCGGATTAACTACATAATATCGACCGAAACATGGCAAACGTTGTTTGGAATCAATCCTCAAGGTGTTTTTTCACATATCTCTTCATTGATATGCAGTTCGTGGAAGCTTGCTTTCCTCTCTGTATCCCATGGAAAAATACTGGCAGGTGACTTTTGCGCACCAATTTCGGCGCAGGACACCGGGCGGACACCTGGTAAATGTGGTCTCTTATGGTCAATCTTCCAATGATCTGCCTACAAATACGTCACAATGCTGCAGACACCTTGGGGAAACGACAGAAAGGGCAGGCTCATTCCTCTCGCATTCACAGCCATATAAGGAGACAATGGAAAACAGAGCCTCAAAAATCCTGCTCATTTCCTGGATGCCGTCTCATCTTGGTTTTGCCTGAAGCTCACGTTCTAGGGCACGCACAGAAAATATCTTGGTAGTTCTGGACACGTCAGAGTGTTTTCTTTCGAATGCTATCAATTATATGCATAGTCGAGCATCTTTTTGTGACAAAATATCTTGTTTAAAACGGGAACGTTTTTCATCCAAAAATGAAATAGCGCCCCCAGAGCATCAACAGGTTAATCAACTTCTTGATATGCCAGGTGGATGGATTATCTTGGCAAATGAGAAATGCTCACTAACAGGGATGTAAACACATTTGTGCATAACATTTGAGAGAAATTAGCTTTTTGTGAGTTTTTTTTTCTTCAGCTCATGAAACATGGAACCAACACTTTACATGTTGGGTTTACATTTTTGTTCAGTGTAGTTTTGATGTAGCAGTGCCTAGCGAAAGTCTCCACACCCATTGCACAATATTCACATTTTGCTGCCTTAAAAGCTAAAGATTTATTCAATTAGGTTGTTTTCCCACCGATGTACACAACCTACTTCACATTTTCAAAGTGAAAGAAAAATGCAATAACATTTTCTTTAAAAAATAAAAGACGTCTTGATTTGCGTATATCTTCACTCCCCATAGTTAATACTTGATGGATGCACCTTTGGCAGCCATTAGAGCTGTGATACATTTTGAACCAGATTATACCAGTGGCACGAATTGATGGATGCCAAGGGAAGCCAGGCTTCCCCATATAATTGGCCATGTAATGTATCTTTCATATCACTGTGTTTCCTTCAATTCGCAAGAGGCTGACTGTATCTCTCAGGTGAAAGCATCCGAGCGAGTGAAACAGTGCCCCACTGTCTTTGTATGTGTGGCCCATCTATCTGATGCTGTCTGGTCAAAAAGACTATAACATTGTTGCCACCCATAGCATTGAATGCAGGGGAAACAAAGCGAGCATTTGACCTCCCTTGATAAAAAAAGTATAAAAGAATAGCCAATCAGCATTGAGCTAAACTGAGTGAGTTCAACTGTGAATGGTCCTGGCGCACCAAAGAAAAGTTTCAAGGGAAGCCAGTTTGGATTTGGCATCCCACCAATCACTTCACATCAAAAGCAAAACTTAATTGATGGAAAAAAGTTTAATTGTTGCATCTCCGGTGTCTAGATAGTTGCTAGCTAGCTAAAATGGTCCCTTTCCTAAATTATCCGTGAATGGCGATAGGGATTTGGACTTGTGGCTATTTCTCCATTTCGGCAAAATATTATTAAGACAATTCTGATCCAAACATAAATGTATACATTGTGCCCCTGGCCTGAGAGGATGGTAGTTCAATATGTAGCTTGATGTAATTGTCTAATGTTAACTAGCTGCTTCACCGTTGCCCATGAAAGGAAGTTAGGCTAACGAGCAGGCATTTTAGCCATACCCATAACATGATGCAGCCACCACCATGCTTGAAAAGAGTGGTACTCGGTATTGTGTTGTGTTGGATTTGCCCCAAACATAATGCTTTGTATTCAGGACATAAAGTCAGTATCTTTGCCACATTTTTTGCAGTTTTACTTTTACCTTGTTGCAAACATGATGCATGTTTTGGAATAATTTTTATTCTCTACAGGCTTCCTTCTTTTCATTCTGTAATTTATGTTAGTATTGTGGAGTAACTTCAATGTTGTTGATCCATCCTCAGTTTTCTCCTATCACAGCCATTAAACTCTGTAATTGTTGTAAAGTCACCTTTGGCCTCATGGTGAAATCCCTGAGCGGTTTCCTTCCTCTCCAGCAACTGAGTTATGAAGGACGCCTGTATCTTCATAGTGACTGGGTGTATTGAGACACCATACAAAGTGTAATTAATAACTTCACCATGCTCAAAGGGATATTCAGTGTCTTTTTTATTTTATCGTCACCCATCTACCAATAGGTGCCCTTCTTTGCAAGGCATTGGAAGACCTTCCTGGTCTTTGTGGTTGTATCTGTGTTTGAAATTCACTGCTTGACTGAGGGACCAGAAATGTTAATCACTATACAACTTATGTGACTTGTTAAGCAAATGTTTACTTATTTAAGCTTGCCATAACAAATGGGTTGAATACCTGACTCCAGAAATGATGTCTAAAAACACAATTCCACTTTGGTATTATGGGGCGTCTAATCGAAATGTTATCCGTTTTAAATTCAGGCTGTAACATAACAAAATGTGGAAAAAGTTGAGGGGTATGAATACTTTCTGAAGGCACTGTATTTACAGACCCTGTAGTCAATGATTGCCTAATCATATTTCAGTACATTTCCTTGAACAGTGATTGGCCACGTGATTGGCAGTTAGGCAACCTACTCTATTTCATTGAGCCCACACATCGGCCTACTGTACTGTAGGTGCACTTGATCTCGCAGGCCCAACTAGGGGAGGAGTGGTAAGCTACTGACCTTGAATCAGTGAGTTCTGAGATGGGGTGAATAGGTAGGCTGACGCATACAAAGCAGAAAGACAGCCGTTTCCAAATAATCTGCAGGGGGGAAATATATATTTGTATCTCAAAAGTTCTGTCTGACTGCCCGGTCCCGATCTCAGCAGGAAAAAATGCAGACCGCGCCGCATTGATCTCTGTCGGGGATATGCAGCCCTCTACAAAATGTTCAATCATTTTTGTTTCACTTTGAAAGGTTGTGGACATGCGTACCAAAAACAAAAATCTATTGAATTTATTCCCTTTTTAAATTTCAAGGCAGTAAAATGTGAAGACTGTGTAAGGAGTGTGTGGACTTTTATTAGGCGTTATATTGAGATTTCTGGGGAACAAATGCTAAAATGAGGAGAAAATGATCTCGTCTACTTGTTAAAGCTAATGTACTACAGTGAAGTTTATGTCCCAGACCTAAGCTTATACAGATCAAACCAAGACTAACCTAAGATACTCCAGTGTACTGAGACCTGAGAAAAGGAAAGGGGCTCACAGTGTCTGAAGGCTAAAGCTTTTGCCAGGAAATCAATTGATTGAATCTGAGGCGAGATAGACTCTAATGAAATCAAATATTACATTTGGGAGTCATGTCCCAGCTTTTTTCCATATTCATTTCTAAATCCATTTTTTTTGACACAGCCCTTATGACTCAGTAGCCGGCTGTGATAGATCACGGTGGAGATTGCAGAGTGCCTCAACGGGCCATTAGTAGAACACTCTCAATTCCCTCCAAAGCCTTATGGGAAGTATGTCTACATCTCTGTTACTCAGTCAGGGTAACCATCAGAGACAGGGAGTACACAGATGGGGGTGGGGTTGTAGAACCTATGTATCATCATCATCATCATCATCATCATCATCATAATTCATCATCATGAGCTTTGATACAAATCTGCACAATTACAGCTAGCCTAATCTTTGAATCGTGTATATATTTTTAAAAAACTACGCCGTCCCCTAGCAAATAATCATCAACCTTGAGATGAACCTAGATAGATGTGTACCTGGAATATTTTTCATTTTTTTCTGTTGCCGAGCAGAGCAAGCCCCCCCCCACCAGGCAACTCTTCCCCGCTGATCGCTGGCTCACACATGCTCCTCCTCTATTCTGCAGTGTCTCTCTCTCTCCATCGCTCTCCTCAGGAAGCTCCTGTGGGGGAGCCAGGTCTTTGATTGGCTGACGGACGAGACGGCAGGGCACTATTAATATTGTTTTTAGCTCCGACGAGGTGGTGGGGGGTGCTGTCCTGGGGGTCTGGCCAACAGCCCCTGCTTTGTGTGCCCAATAGTCAATTAGAGGCGGCGCCCCGGCTGAGACGACAGGGATGCAGGGTTAATTGCAGAGGACCAAACAGCTGGCTCTATCAGGGCCCATTGTGCATTGCAGCAGTTGTCACGGCAATCCAGGGCCAGCCTGTAATCGCTAACTAGTCAGCCCTGTGGCAGATGACACCTCCATTAGCACAAGGCAGGTATTGTTCAGCGAGCAAAGCCGTCTCTAGCTCTCCCTCCACCCCCGCCTGCGCCTCCTTTCATGGCCCAGCTTTTGTCCGGTGTTGGTAACAGAGGGGGGCGGAGAGGATGTCTGTCATAGGATCAGGGTCTATCTAGCCCAGGGCCAAACGATAGGCACGGGTCAAGGGTGTCCCTTCGCAACAATGCATTTTCATATCGTTCCATTCCCGAACGGCAATGCGTTTGAACAAGTCAAACTTTTTCCAAAGTAAGTGATTCAAGCATGAGGGATTCGAAGGCTGTTCTACACATGAATTATTAACTTGAATAGCTCCATAACAATGAGGTGGAAAGGGCAAAGCGTCGCTTGCTTGCTCCGTGGAGACAGGATAGATTGAATATGCAGCAGGATGGTGGAAGGGGGAAAAAAGTAGATTAGCATGGCTTGGCCTAAAAGCATTGTAATTTATAGGGACCTGTGGTTTTAAAAGGACACAAGGGGGTGGGTGATGGGGCCCCGGACTGCAGCGGATAATGCCCTCTCTGGGCTTCGCTCGTGCTGACAGCTCATGCACATTTAACAGCAGCTTCTCTTCTCTGGAGAAAAAGTTCCCGGTGAACCTGGTGGATGTTGCACTGCTGCTGACCTAGTGTTTTCTTTCATCTCTCTCGCTCTTTCTCTCACTACGAATCAACTCCTGTTGGAATTGCCCTAACCCTGTTATCCTCACAGCCTCTGCTTATTTGGTCAAAGCTAATGCGTGTTATGTGCTCATCGTTCTGTGAAGACATCATTGCAAACCACTCAACCACATGGTCTTTACACCCCTTTTTTTCAACTTAAATTGTATTTTCTTTGGCTTTGTTGCTGTAGAAAGAAAGAAAGAAAGAAAGAAAGAAAGGGAATGGATGTATGTGTATAAGTAAGCGCCACATTGCTGCCACTGGCTGAGAGTAAAGATTGAGAACATTGCAGATCTGATGTGTCGGTGTTACCCGTTGGTTTCACTACTAACTAGAAATGTCTCCAACCTGCTCATGATTTCAGAACATTTGGAGCTCTAATAAATGGGAGAAATGAGGGAGAGGATTTCAGGCAGTTCTTTCCGGCTTATTCCTGTGAATATTCAATTAAGCCACTAATTAGAATGCAAAGCAGTTTTATGCTCCTCTGAATTTCATACTGCACTCTCTCTGCACAACCTCTGACTCCTCATCCCTGTCTGTCTCTCCTTTTCTGCTCTCCTATTCTCCCTCCCTCCCTCCCTCCCTCCTTCCCTCCCTCCCTCACTTTCTCCTTTGCCTCCACCTCGCCTAACTCGACACTCTCCTGCTCAGTCCATCTGCCACTGCTTCTATTGATCAACACAATTTGACCCCTCACTTGGAAGAAGTGCACCAAATTTAATGGATTTTTTTAGTCTGATCCCGTTCCCAATTCTCTCCTTATTGCTGTTTTGTACCCTTCCCTCCTCCAACCCCATACACAGAAAAATGTGTTCATCAAAATTCAGAGTACCGCTGGCTAATTAAAGGAGTGTTAATTGAGTGTTCAGGATTGAGCTACACACGAGCACACCAAACACCCACAAAGATGGCACAGGGCACCCCAAGGATGATGTGCTTGGGGAGCTCCACGTCACTCAAAAGACAGAGGGGAGAACAGTTACATCCACCCCATCTGCTTTGTTCTTTTAGTGTCTAAGCCCTGTCTAAGCCGGGGGAGGGGGGTACTATTAATTCTGGTATATGGAATTGTTTTAAGAAAGTCGTACCAAGGATCATTTTGCTATTTGATTTGGACATTTAAGACCCCTTGAAGTTTGAAAAATATTGTAAAACATTTTTTTGAGGATTTTTTTCTTCTTCGGGGGGCTTAATGCCATTAGCCCATACAGACACATTGAATAACTGATTCACTACATGGAACAACAAATGGTCCCAAAAACATACCAAAAGGAAGTTTTTTTCCTTAGTGCCTCTCCTATATCTGAGAGGGGTCCTGTGTAGCTCAGTTGGTAGAGCATGGCGCTTGCAATGCCAGGGCTGTGGGTTTGATTCCCACAGGGGACCACTTTGAAAATGTATGCACTCACTACTGTAAGTTGCTCTGGATAAGAGCGTCTGCTAAATGACTCAAATGTAAATATAAGAAATATCAGGAAACATTTATTTAGTTTATTTTTTATTTATTACATGTATTTAACTCCATAACAGTCTATATACAGTATACAGTACCAGTCAAAAGGGGTTTTCTTTACTTGTACTATTTTCTACATTGTAGAATAATAGTGAAGACAACAAAACTATGAAATGACACACATGAAATCATGTAGTAACCAACATTTTTTAAACAAATCAAAATATTTTTATATTCTTCAAAGTAGCCACTCTTTGCCTTGATGACGGCTTTGCACACTCTTGGCATTCTCCCAACCAGCTTCACCTGGAATGCTTTTCCAACAGTCTTGAAGGAATTCCCACATATGCTGAGCACTTGTTGGCTGCTTTTCCTTCACTCTGCGGTCCACTTCATCCCAAACCATCTCAATTGGGGCCGTCATTGTAAATAAGAATGTGTTCTTAACTGACTTGCCTTGTTAAATAAAAAAAATACAAACAATTTGGGCTGAGGTAGGGTTATTGTGGTGGCCAGGTCATCTGATGCAGCACTTCATCACTCTCCTTGGTCTACCGACGGACACTTATGGAGCTCGTAGAGTAAAAGGGAGAACACTATTGTGTTTGTCAGAGTCATCTTTCCATAGAGGGATTTTGAGGATGTCTCATGGTCTAACAGACACTGCTCTAACTCTGTTACCTTTCACCGCAGGTGCAGAAGTGCGACATAGGCGGATTTGGTGGATTGAGACTCATCCAATGCAAAAAAAAACGTATATTTCTAGCTTAAACTGACAGAGTATGGGGATTTTTTTTATTATGCTAATAAACCTTAGGGGTTAAAGAGCTTCACGATTCTGTTGAGAAAGATCCTCTGCTGTTCAGTTCACTTCAGTTCTGTCTTGCCATGCTATGGTGTATACACACAAACACATAGCCTCTCTCACTCGGGTGCGAGGCGCTAATGAGCCATGGCATTTCGAGATGTGCCTGCTCTGACACACAGGCATTGTGTGCCAGGCGCTGGGTGATTAAGGACGAAGGTCAGTCCGTTAATTGCCTTCCTGCCATCTCCTCTCCCTGGCGTGGGAGCCAAACCCAGCTCCCAGCTCTCACCACCACTAGCTGTACGGTGCTGGCTCTGCCACTTTTGTCTTCACTGCTATGGTATATATGCAATTGAAACGTATGGTATGAGGATGACCTCACTATGAAGTCTGGGTTTGGATCGTGATATTGTAACATTACGCTATGAAGCCGTGCTTGTCTTTCCCGTTTTTTCTCTGTTCGGTGATGCCGTTTCAGATGTGCATGTGAGAGTGCCGGTCGTCACCTCATGCCTTGTTGTGGAAAATAAAAAGTGTCTTATTCCATCCCCAAGGGAAATAATTAATCCGTACAGGGCTGTCGTGTGTTGAAATGAAGCAAGTGTGAAGCATTTAGCCCAGGAGGCATTGCAGGCTGTCGCCTGCACAGGCACCTGTTGTCGTCCCTGCCCTACATTTCAGCAGAGCGCACAGAGCAGAGCATAACAACATGCTCCACTGATGCCACTGTGTTTGTGTGCGCATATGCACGTAGGTGCATGTGTGTGTACACGTGAGTGTGTGTACAGGAAACCCTAGACCTGTGAGGAGGAGGTAGGGAAGCTCAGCGGAGGCAGTGGCGGGCACCTCGGTGGCTGTTTATCAGCCAGTAACATCTGTACACTGTGATCTACTGTAGCTGGAGCCAATAAGTCCCGCAGCGCTGCAGAGCTGGCCTCAACACCGTTAGGCTCTCTCCTTTCACCTCCTCTATGCCCTTTGCTTACTTATCCTGCAAACCCACAGCCCCTCCTGGGAGAAGACGGATGAAGATCCCCTGGCCATGCACATCAAACAGCACGTCAAAGTGTGTGTGTGTGTCACATTTAATCAACTCTGCAACTAACAGAATAGTAGGCAACTAGAATCCGAAAGAGCACAGACGCTCATTTGCCTCCTCCTCCTCTTCCTCGGTGCCAGTAGGCTCTAATAACCGGAAGCCTTTGTGGGGCTGAGATGGGTTTTGTGGGACCTGTCAAGCCTCTAATCCCTGTGGCCTCTGAAGTGTGAAACCCTTTGATGCCAGGTCGTTCCCCAAAGGCTCTGCCTGTTGACAAACAACGGGCGAGCCAAGGAGAGATGGAAGGAGACTGAGGAGATCGGGAGTAGTGGAACTTTTGTCCACAGCAGAAGGAGAGACAGCACAGTAGAGTCAGACATGGAAAATGAGAATTTGCCACCCTTGAATGAATTTTCTGGTTGTTTTGCAACATTTTTTTTAAATTCATGTGGCAGTAATTAGGGGGAATGATGGGCATATTGCAGGGGGGGTGAGGATGGGCACAGCCCCTTGATATGCCAAAGCAGAATATCGCTCCTCATTTAAACCATGTGATGATCAAATATGTTTATTTAAAAATGCAGCCAGCCCATTTGCATGTGGACCGGCGAATGCCGGGATTTTTTTTCTTTGGAGCACATTAAATAAGTCTTCAGTCAGTTTCCCCTGCCTGTGGGAACATCAAAGCGTGTTGCAATCAACGCTGTCACCAGGGAAGGTTGGGTTGGGAGAATTGTGCCCCAGTCAGGCAGCCTCAGTCATGCTGCCCACTGATCTGTTCATGCCTGTAAGGTGTCCATATTAGGACATTCCTACATATGTACTGTATCCTTCTAAGGACAGTCAAGCATTCCTTGGTTTCCGAGTCATATATGACCCTTTCAGCCCAACCCATTACAATGTGATCAGATTCATTTACAGCCATAAACATAACATTGTATTTTTCTTTCAACCTTTTACTCCAGTGGGCTAAATCAGGGTCACACAACAGAGCGTTTCTTGGTAGTCTTAAACAAATCTACTTTAAAACTAAAGTATTCACCTCACACTCATAGTTATGGGTTTAAAAACACCTGTACCATGTCAGATATACAGTTGAAACATATTATATTTAGAGTTTGCGTCCCGATATTACACTTTATATATGTATATCGCAGAAGACTAAAATATAACAAAACCGTTTCACGTAGAAACACTGGGTTTTCAGCATTTAAATTTGTTTAATTAATTGTGAAAAATATGAATAAAATTCCCCACTCGAGGGTGAGGGTGATTTGGTAATTTGACTGCAGGAAAGGGATACTACATTGTCTCTCTTGTCTTATTCTGTTGTGATGCTGGAGTCTGATAGTACTGTCATTGACTATTGAACAGGTTGTGATGTGTAGACCTAATATATTTGCTTGAAGCATCAATATGTTTTATTTACTTCAACAATCTCCCAAGTGGCACAGCGGTCTGAAGCGCTGCATCTCAGTGCTAGAGGCGTCACCACAGACCCTGGTTTGATCTTGGGCTGTATCACAACCGGCCAGGATCGGGAGTCCCATAGGGCGGCGCACAATTGGCCCAGTGTCGTTAGGGGAGGGTTTGGCCGTCATTGTAAAATAACCATTTGTTCTTAACTGAAGTGCCTATTTAAATAAAGGTTAAATAAAATAGTATTGTCTTGTAGTTGGAGCATTCACAATTTCACAGACGCAAATAATATGCAAGTTCTAACTCCCAATTTATTTCCTTTATGATATGGATCTTGTAGATTTAATCATTTTCACAGTTGGAGGCCCATTGAATAGTATAAATGATTTTCTCATACTATCAGTAATGGGAGCAGAAGAATAAGAGTTGGTGACTGCTTGGCTGTAAAGTCTCTTTAAACTGAAATGGAGTGAGTCCCGCTCATACAGCCTTTTGCTTCAACTCCTCAGGTCACCACGACATTCGCTGACTGGCGCGTTTCTATTTTGTTTCAGTCTTGGTGTTTCTTTTGTTCGCTTTTGTCATTTTTTTAAGGGGTGGCGAGTTATTGGTGGCAGATGATGTATTTATGTGAAATTGAGTTCTTCCCTCGATGCCCCTCTTTTTGTTGTAATTTGTTAAAGGTGACAGGCAAAGGTCTCCACAAAAACCACAACACTTAATAATAAAGAACTTTTTGGGCGACACGACCAAATTGACATAGAAATGTTAGGTATAGATCTGTAAATTCTCACTGAAAGCAAGTCTTAGAAGCGGTAGATCTGTTCTTTATGCGCTATTTATATGCTTCCCGTTCTTAAGTTTCATTTTGCGTCTTTGTACATCAGCTTTAAACTGCTGAAAATGTAATATTTTTGGTTATGGAAAATACATTTCACAGCAGTTTCGATGGTACATGGATTCTCTGCACTATACTTGCTTGTTTTGTCACATAAACCGAAATTAGGCTAAATATTTGAATTTTAGCAACCAGGAAATGGTGGAGCGATTTTTGCATAGTGCAACTTTTTTAACGTGTTCACGCTACACGTTCCCCAAAGGCACCCCCCCCCCCCCCCACACGCTCAACTCAAAAGATGGCGCACAGAATGCAAAAATATTCTTAGAAATAGTTAACCTCCACACATTAACAAGTCCAATAGCTCAAATGAAAGATAAACACCTTGTTCATCTACCCAGCGAGTCAGATTTCTAAAATGTTTTACGGCGAAAACATAGCACATATGTATGTCAAACCACCACAAAGACACAGACGATATGTAGCCATTTTGTCGAACAAAAGATGCAATCACAAACACAGGATTAAAAGAAAAATAATTCACTAACCTTTTGAAAATCTTCATCAGATGACAGTAATAGGACATGTTACACAGTACATTTGTTTTTTTCAATAATATGCAATTTATATCCATAAATCTCAGTTTACATTGACGCCATTTTCAGAAAATGCTAAAAAAATTATAGATAGCTCCGCCAGATAACGCCAGATAACAGCAATACACATCATAAACTTTGACTAAATATACATGTTCTACATATAGTTAGAAAGATACACTGCTTCTTAATGCAATCGCTTTGTCACATTTCTTTTTAAAGTTACAGAAATCGTTCACTATTCAATAATCTGAGACGGCGCTCAGAAATAAGCAATATTTCTCCGCTATGTTGGAGTCAATAGAAACACAAAATTACAACATAAATATTCCCTTACCTTTGATGGTCTTCGATCAGAATGTAGTGGAAGGAGTCATACTTACCCAAAACATAGTTTGGTTTCAAGTCGTGTGTCTTTGTATTAGCATATGCTTCAAGTTCCAGCTGAAATGCATCCAAAATGACTTCTGGTCCCGAACAGTTGCGCATCAAAACTTGATATATATATCGACTAAACTGGTCAAACTAAGTGCAGAATCAAGCTTTAGGATGTTATTAACGTACAAAACAATTGGCGATTCAACCGGACAAAAGCAATTCTTCTCAGACAATCTGGAACGGAGGAATGACTGTGTACAATTCGCGCATCTATTTTCTCACGACACTCACAATTTTGCCTGCCAAAGGGTCAAAGCTCGCGGGATTTGCACAATTAAACGCTCTACTGATAGAGGACATCTCGCGGAAGACATAGAAACTGTTCCCAGATCCATAGCTGGTTTTGAAGGGTGGTGGCGATGACGTCAAAGTTGGCCCAATTTATGGATGAGAAAACTAGTTTGGGAGATTGGCTGCCCTGTGAGTTCTGCTATACATACAGACATAATTCAAACGGTTTTAGAAGCTTTAGAGTGTTTCCTATTTCCTATATGCATATATTAGCAATTTTGGACAGATTTTCTTTCAGTTTACTATGGGCACGCAATTCATCCAAAGGGGGCAGTATTGTCCCGAGCCTTAACAGGTTTTTAAAGAAGCCTCAACAACATCTTTGCCTATGACTACATTTTAGTTGTCATTTCTACTTTTTGGTGAAGATGTCATTTTCTGGCCATAGAATGAATGGATGATGTTATTTGAGGGCAGAAAGGAAAGAGCAATGGCTAATACTGCAAGGAACACAAGCTACAGACATGGCGTTTATGAGTAATTTTCTGGATCAGAAATTAAATGAATGAAACTGACAGGATGTGAGAAGACACTTGTATATCTGGGAAATAAACATGTATGTCAATAATTATTCATATTCAGATAATGAGATATAATCTAGATAGCTAATTAGCTAGCTATAGCTAGACAGTGTATTGCCAAGTAATGTGCTGAGGCTGCCATTCAAACAGCTAAGACTAGCTGGCTAACTAGCTAGCTAAATGTTTTAGTTGGTAAGACTGGTTGTATGAAAAACACATGTATAATGAATGTTAGCCAGCTAGTTACCTAGCTAATAAACTTAGTTTACTTCTTGGGAAACAATATGTATGCTATCTAGCTAGCTACACTGGCTGCAGCCATTGCAGACAAATAGCTAACTAGCTAACCAAAATGTGGCTAACTATCACATGAAAACAATGAAGCGATTTCTGATCAAATGTTACCATATGTAGATAGCGAGACCCTTTCTTACTAATTGTACTGTGAACTCAAGGTTAGCTAGCTAGTAAGCAAATATTAGCTAGCCCAAGTGTGATTTAGCGAGACAAAAACATCCATGATCATGATCTCTCCTAGGGAAATTGCTTTTAAAAGCATATACTCATACACAAATACTCTTACTACTCTGAGCTGGCCCTTAATAAAGATCACTGTAAACAGTAGTGTCGTTTCAAGTGATTTATTATAGTTAGAAGGAGAACAGCATCTTGTCTTCTCATTCGGCAGCATAAATCTGCTCCGACCACCGACTGTCACAGTGCAGCACTAGTGAAAAATATAAACTACTTTGAAATCCCAGTAGCTAGCTACAGCCAGACTATCAAGGTTATCTCTTGACAGATTAGCTTGATCAAATGTGAAATTGAGTGCTTGATTGTGTCCTCAACAGTACAATATCGAGCATGTGATATGTGGAATTTGAACATTTTCAAATTCTGGAATTTTCACAATGCCCTCAAATGACATCCTTTCCAAACATTCCAAAAGAGAATGTTGACAGGTAGTCATGCCTGTTTTAGTGTTAAGGTTTGGAAAAACAGGGAAACCTTTGCCTGTCAACTTTAAGAAGCCATGAAATTGCCTGAATATCATTTAATCTCTGTACCCAAACCCCCCAACACTGACAAATAATGGTGGGCTTTTAGAAAATGACATTTTCCTGATTTGCCACCTCATCTCTGGGTCGATTAAGCTGTCGCTACCTGAGTAAAGGCTAATAATACTAGTCTGTGTGACCGAACTCAGACGTTGTGGGATTTCATTTGGGGTTTGGAATGGCTCCAAGTACTAGGTAGTGTACCACAACCACCATTTAGTTGAGTGACAGAGGATCTTGCTTATGATAGTGGAATTCTGGCACTAGGCAGGATATCTAGCTAGTGTTACAGCCATAGAAATACATATGTACATATGACTGCATATTACTATGTGTTCTAGTGAATTCTGTGGACCCCAATACTGAAATTACAGAGAAATAAAAACTACATAAGCCATATGCCAACTTCAATCTAAACTTTACAATTCAGAGATTTTAAAACTAAACCTTTTGGAGTTACACTTTACTATGTTCATTCTTTATTGTTTTGTAGCAGCAGGGTTGAAACACATTGTATTAAACGTGACTTGCTATTCTCATTATTTAGCTCACCCTAAAACCAGGTTAAGAATTCCCTACAGATGGTTAATTGTGATTTTAGTTCGGGTTTCCATCGCCCCATCTCCAAGTAGTCCTGGGTCGAATCATTGAGGAAGGGTAAAACCCAGTAAGTGATACTACTTATAAATCTCAACTGTGCCACTGCAATTAAATATGCTTCTCTACCCCCTCCCCCTCCTCCCTCTCCTCATATCAAAGGCTAACCCAATTCGATGCTAAAGAGAGTCTGAATTAATTTCACAAAGCACTGATTTAACAGTGCCTAAGGTGCCAGCCTTCAACAGAATTAGTTTTTTTTTATTTTAAAGATCCATTCGTCGTGGGATATACTTTCACAGGGGGTCGGGGGGGGGGGTGAAAATGAGATGGAGGGGTCCTGGGGTCCAGCAACATTAAGGCAGTTATATACAATTCAAATATTACATGACATTACATTTCATAACATTTCACAACACATTAAGTCTGTTCCCTCAAGCCACTACTCTCTATCACATATCTACAATACAAAATCCACGTGTGTGTGTGTGTGTGTGTGTGTGTGTGTGTGTGTGTGTGGAGTGCGTGTCTTATCATGTGTATATGTGCCTGTGTGTATCTCTTTACAGTCCTCGCTGTACGCCATAAGGTGTATTTTTCTGTTTTTCAAATCTGATTCTACTGCTTGCACCAGTTACCTGATGCGTAGTAGAGTTCCATGTAGCCATGGCTCTATGTAGTACTCCAATAGTCTGTTCTGGACTTGGGGATTGTGAAGAGACCTTTGAAGGCATGTCCTGTAGAGTATGCATGGGTATCAGAGCTGTGTGCTAGTAGTTTAAACGGACAGCTCGGTGCATTCAGCATGTCAACACTTCTTACAAAAACAAGTAGTGATGAAGTCCATTCCTTCTACACTTGGTGCCATGAGAGATTGACATGCATATCATTAATATTATCTCTCCTTGTACATTTAAGGGCCAGCCGTGCTGCCCTGTTCTAAGCCAATTGTAATTTTCCAAGGTCCCTCTTTGTTGCACCTGAACCCACGACTGAACAGTACGAAAAAACTAGAGCCTGTAGGACCAGCCTTGTTGATAGTGTTATTAAAAATGCAGAGCAGCTCTTTATTATGGATAGACTTCTCCCCGTTTTTAGCTACTGTTGTTTCAATATGTTTTGACCATGAGAGTTTACAATCCAGGATTACTCCAAGCAGTTTAGTCTCCTCAACTTGCTCAATTTCCACATGATTTATTACAAGATTTAGTTGAGGTTTAAGGTTTAGTGAATTATTTTTCCCAAGTACAATGCTTTTAGTTTTGGAAATATTTAAGATGAACTTACTCCTTGCCACCCATTCTGAAACGAATTGCAGTTCTTTCTCAAGCGCAGCAGTGATTTCACTTGCTGTAGTACCTGACTTGTATAGTGTTGAGTCATCCGCGTACCTAGATACACTGGCGTTATTCAAGGTCAGTGGCATTTCATTAGTAAATATTGAAAAAAGTAAGGGGCCGAGACCACTGCCCTGGGTAATTCCTGAATATACCTGGATTATGTTGGAGAGGCTTCCATTAAAGAACACCCTCTGTATTCTGTTAGACCAGTAACTCTTTATCCACAATATAGCAAGGGGTTTAAAGCCATAACACATATGTTTTTCCATCAGCAGACTAAGATCGATAATGTCTAAAGCCGCACTGAAGTCTAACAAAACAGATCCCACAATATTTTTATCATCAATTTCTCTCAGCTAGTCATCAGTCATTTGTGTAAGTGTTGTGCTTGTTGAATATCCTACCCTATAAGTGTGGTGACCTGTACTGACTTATTACTTTGTTCCATGCTTAGCTCTGTCTCATGTGCTCACTCCCATGTGTCTCTTGTCTATTTATCTTGCAGGTGACATGGTGGTTCCCATGCATTCTCCCCGCTACCCCAGCGTGGCTGAGCTGGATGCCTACGCCCAGAAGACGCAGAGCAGCCCGCTGTCCATCAAGATCTTCCCCACCAACATCAGAGTCCCCCAGCACAAGCACCTTAACCGGACTGTGAACGGCTTTGACACCACAGGTAGCCAGCGCTACAGCCCCTACCCACACCTCCATACCGGCGGCTACACAGGCCTCCTGGCCATTGTCAAGGTCTCTTCCCCCTTCGCCCCCACTAAGGGCGTCCTCAAGAACTCGGAAGGCAGGCGAACTAAGCTCTCCCCAGCCCAAATAGCTGTCGCCCCATACCCTCCCCCTAGCAGTAGTACTTTAGCCAATGGCCACTGCCGGATGGTGTACCACACTGGACCCTCGCAGCCCCCCGAGGCCCCTGGCCTCTCCCTCTCGGTGCCCCCTAACGTCACTGTGGCCGGCTCTGGGATCCCTGTGACAGGGGGACGAGGCCTGGTCCAGCTACCCCCACAGTCCAACCTCCCTTCCATCCAGAGCATCATCTATCAAATCAACCAACACTGCCAGGCCCAGGCTCTGCAGCAGGTGTGCCATGGTGCAAACCCCTCCACCGCACCCTCTACCAACCCCAGCCCCTCCAAGCAGGGTGCGGGGGGTATCATGGGGGTATCCACCTGCTCCTCGGGAGGCGGCTACGTGGGCGGCATGGCACCCCAGCCTAACCTGGTGTACACAGGGGCAGGGCTGCCGCTGGCGGTGCACAGTGGCGAGGCCATGAAGGCCGGAATGTACTCGGACAGCATGGACTACATCCTGTGGCAGAAACAGCAACAGCAGCAGCAGGCTGTGCTTCGCATGTATAGTGCGGGCAGCGGGGGAGGAGGGGCCATTAGTAAGTCCCCTGAAAGCTGTGGTGCACCGGGGGGAGCAGGGATCATGGCCCAGGCGCAGGTGTCATCCTCCTCCTCCTCCAGACCCTACCACCTGACGGGGGGAAGTGGAGGGGGTGGGGGGTGCCTGGACAAGGTCAGCTCCTCCCCTCTGAACTGCATGGGGATGCATGGGAACTTCTCGGTGGGCCAGTACTTTGCCCCACCCTGGAACAGCGTGCTGGTCACCCCCGACAGTGACTGTTACAACCCGCACCAGGAGCTCCTGGGGACCACCACCCGAGGGCCAGCCACTGGAGGGCACAGGGAGATGGGCTACCCCCACCACCATCATCCCCACCATCACCACCACCACCATCACCACCACCCCGCAATAGACAGCGGGAGCGGGGGATGCCTGTGCTGCAGCTTACCCAGTAAGAACCAGCTGTGCAACACATCGGTGCTGAGCAGCAGCCTGCAGTCTCTGGAGTACCTGATCAACGACGTCCACCCGCCCTGCATCAAAGAGCAGATGCTGGGCAAAGGCTACGAGACTGTGTCGGTGCCACGGCTGTTGGACCACCAGCACGCGCACATCCGCCTCCCAGTTTACAGATAGAGCATGGGGGGGGGATGAGGGCGAGAGCCAGGGGACAAGAATGAATGAATGATGCGAAATCTGGATCAAAAGCTGAGGGACAGAGAAGAAGACCTTGATTTGGTGGGGACATATAGGCCCGTTGAGACTGGCACTGCTTGAAGCAGCTCAGAGGCTCCAGGGAGGGAAGCGATGGTGTTAGAATGGATCTTGTGTTGGGTGACGGGCTGGAGGGTTTCTCCCTCCCAGCCCAGACTGGTTATTTATCAGTCAGGGAGAAAAAGGGTTTCGGTGGTTTTGGGTGCCCAGACAGAAGATTCTCCAGATGTCCCATAGTGTGGTTTGCCAACAGGAATTTGGGGGTGATTTTATTTGTATTTGTTCCTTTCTTGTTTTATTGTTGTTGTTTTGAGTTGATTCAACTTTTTTGGTGAGAATTCTAGTTGGTTATGAAAGTGCATACAGCCACCTCTGTTGTTCCCCCATCCAAATACAAAGCAACTGGGGTGCTATAGTCACAAAGAAGGCCCCAAAGGGCCAAAGGGTAGGGCTGCTTTCTAAAGTCCCTAAAGAAATACATCATACTCGCACACATTTTCATACATACACATGCACACACTCATACACAAACACAGACGTGTACACACCTGTCACAATGTTGAATGAAAAATATATGACAATATTAGTAATTATTGTTGTTATAATTGATCCCATAAATTGCACTGCTTGGAGTTTAAAACTTTTGTTAACTTTGGAGTTTGGAATTGGGTAGTTTGGATATGATATATTTAAGAAACTTGAAAACTTGAACCTATTTTTGTTGTTTTCTATATTTGTAGGTATATTATATGCATAGGCTGCTATGGGGGAAAAGTGTCTCAAAATGCTTTTTTATTGTTTCTTGTTATTCCTCCTCAAGCTGACGTGCAGTTTCTGATGTCCTGGTATAAGGCATAGTCGCTGCTCTGGTTCTGTAACCTAGCCAGAGAGCTATCTTCTCTAAACAACACTGGAATCTACAGTACATCTTGAAAATACTTACTAAAAAGAAAATGTTGCAACAAAAAAAAAATGTTTTTTTTTTTTCCTCTATTGAAGATTGTTACTGTCTGATTGGGAGGTTTTCCAGCATGACCTCTCGTGTGTGGTTTAGTTATACATCTTTTAATATATTTATTTTAATATATTCCTTTTAATCTCTAGATTTGTTTTCCCTAAACTCACCCCCCCACACACAAAAAAACGCAGTTTAAGAATCTGAAAAATGAGGCTGAATCAGCTTTTTGCTATGGGAGGCTTTTGACTTCGTTGCGTTATAGTGCTATTCCTGTCATGCCTCCCTTTTATTAGTATGGTAGAAGTGGGATATCCCTTTTCACTTCTGGGCACTATCATACAGGAGGAGTGAGAGCTGGGACCAAAAGGGAGTCTTGATGTGAAACAATCATGCCCTGTTCTCTCGGGTGATGTGAGATGAGACAAGGTACACTGCTTTTTCCTGGTCCGTTTCAGCCCATGGTTGAGACGCGTTGAGCCCGAGTCATTCATTGACTTTAGGATTCAGAACATTGAAATATTTATTATGACTGTGAGTTTCCCTTGAATGTACTGCACTTAAATTACTGAAATGTCTAATGCCTTGGCTTGAGGGACTCGAGTGAAAATATTTAAAAAAAAATTATAATAATTGATCAGTGCAGCAGTCCTATGGTCCTAAATTAGCATTTCTTTGGTCAGTCAAATTTCACTGGTAAATTGAGTTTATTAACTGGAGAGAGCGCTGAGGCTTTGTCACGTGGAAATGCTGGCAACAGTGGATATTTATGAAGTGCAATTATTATGACTGTATTAACATTTTTCTCTGAGCTTACACCAAAACAAATGTCAACTACAGTAGTGAATACATTCCTAATGTACCACGTGCCCGATTCCCATACTTTTCTGTTTTGAGGTGTAAAATAAATCTTATTTAAGAATATATTCAGAAGCCACATCTTGGCTGTGAGGTCTGTCATTATTTATTTAAAACATTTATATATTCCGCACAAGAAAAATTGATAGAGAAAAAGATGGACTCAAGCCAAATATCTATGATTCTTGAGAGGGTCATATTTTTGGCAAGTCTCATCGTGGTGTGTATAGATCTGAGGTTTGTGTGTGAAATGTGTGTTAAAGTTGAACTGAAACCATTGAGGAAGCAAGGGTCCTTTTTAATAACCTTCTATGATCAACAACCATGTCCCAAAGGCTTCATAAATGCTTTTGTGATCACCGTGGAACATTGAGCATTGGACTAGTAACCGAAAGGTTGCAAGTTCAAATTCGCTGCGCTGACAATGTACAAAGCTGTCGTTCTGCCCCTGAACAGGCAGTTAACCCACTGTTCCTAGGCTGTCATTGAAAATAAGATTTGGTTTTCAACTGACTTGCCTAGTTAAATAAAGGTAAAATAAAAAATAAATAAAAAAACAAGTTATACAGTACTGGGGAATAGTATTTGCTCCCTTTTATAGTTTTCTCTACTTTTGTGTATGTTTGATACTGAATATTATTAGATATTCCCCCAAATCCTAATATTAGAGAAAGGGAACTCGAGTGAACAAATAACACAGCAATTACACACTTATTTCCTAAACAAATTTATTCAACACCTTGTCACGCCCTGGCCATAGAGAGGCTTTTATTCTCTATTTTGGTTAGGCCAGGGTGTGACTAGGGTGGGCATTCTAGTTTCTTTATGTCTATGTTTTCTGTTTCTATGTATTGGCCAGGTATGGTTCTCAATCAGGGACGGCTGTCTATCATTGTCTCTAATTGGGAATCATACTTTGGCAGCCTGTTTTTCCACCTTAGTTGTGGGTAGTTGACTTTGTTAGTGGCCTGTATATCTCTAGTAAGCGTCGCGTTCGTTTTGTTGTTTCTTATTTTGTTGGCAGCATTCATAATAAAAAGAAATGTACGCTAACCACGCTGCACCTTGGTCCGGTCATTTCCCTGACGACGTTCGTGACAGAACTACCCACCACAAACGGACCGAGCATCGTGGCCTGAAGGAGCAGCTTTTTCTGGAGGAATGGACATGGGAGGACATCCTGAATGGGAAAGGATCCTGGACGTGGGAGGACATCCTGAATGGGAAAGGATCCTGGACGTGGGAGGAGATCCTGGCGGGAAAGGATCCTGGACGTGGGAGGACATCCTGAATGGGAAAGGATCCTGGACGTGGGAGGACATCCTGAATGGGAAAGGATCCTGGACGTGGGAGGAGATCCTGAATGGGAAAGGATCCTGGACGTGGGAGGAGATCCTGGCGGGAAAGGATCCTGGACGTGGGAGGACATCCTGAATGGGAAAGGATCCTGGACGTGGGAGGAGATCCTGAATGGGAAAGGATCCTGGACGTGGGAGGAGATCCTGGCGGGAAAGGATCCTGGACGTGGGAGGAGATCCTGGCGGGAAAGGATCCTGGACGTGGGAGGACATCCTGAATGGGAAAGGATCCTGGACGTGGGAGGAGATCCTGGCGGGAAAGGATCCTGGACGTGGGAGGACATCCTGAATGGGAAAGGATCCTGGACGTGGGAGGACATCCTGAATGGGAAAGGATCCTGGACGTGGGAGGAGATCCTGGCGGGAAAGGATCCTGGACGTGGGAGGTGATCCTGGCGGGAAAGGATCCTGGACGTGGGAGGAGATCCTGGCGGGAAAGGATCCTGGACGTGGGAGGAGATCCTGGCGGGAAAGGATCCTGGACGTGGGAGGAGATCCTGGCGGGAAAGGATCCTGGACGTGGGAGGAGATCCTGGCGGGAAAGGATCCTGGACGTGGGAGGAGATCCTGGCGGGAAAGGATCACCTGCCGTGGGAGCAGGTGGAAGCAGTGAGGAAGGCGGAGGCAGCGAGAAAAAGGGCCCAGGATTACACAGGGTCACAGCTGGCACGAAAGACCGGGAGGCCACTCCAAAAACATTTTTGGGGGAGGCACACGGGGAATGTGGCAGAGTCAGGATTCAGACCTGAGCCAACTCCTCGTGCTTACCGTAAGGAGCGTGGTACTGGTCAGGCACGGTGTCTCTAGTGCGCATTCACAGCCTGGTGCGCTACATTCCAGCTCCCCACATTGGACGGGCTCGAGTGGGCATCCAGCCAGGATGGATGGTGCCGGCTCAGCGCGCCTGGCCTCCAGTGCGTCTCTTCGCCCCAGGATATCCTGCACCCTGTGTCTCCAGTGCATCTCTTCGCCCCAGGATATCCTGCACCCTGTGTCTCCAGTGCGTCTGCACAGCCCAGTGCGTCCTGTGCCAGCGCCCCGCATTTACCGGGCGAAGGTAACCATCCAGCCAGGACGGGTTGTGCATGCTCTATGCTCGAGTCCTTCAGTGCGCCTCCATGGCCCAGTGTATCCGGTGCATACTCCAAGAACCAAGCCTCCAGTATGTCTCCTGGTAAGCCCTGTGGCAGCTCCACGCACCAGGCTGCCTATACGTCTCCTCACTCCACTGATGATCCATGGCACGAAGCCTCCACTGATGATCCATGGCACGAAGCCTCCACTGATGATCCATGGCACGAAGCCTCCACTGATGATCCATGGCACGAAGCATCCAGTGATGATCCATGGCACGAAGCATCCAGTGATGATCCATGGCACGAAGCATCCAGTGATGATCCATGGCACGAAGCATCTAGTGATGATCCATGGCACGAAGCCTCTAGTGATGATCCATGGCACGAAGCCTCCAGTGATGATCCATGGCACGAAGCCTCCAGTGATGATCCATGGCACGAAGCCTCCAGTGATGATCCATGGCACAAAGCCTCTAGTGATGATCCATGGCACGAAGCCTCCAGTGATGATCCATGGCACGGAGCCTCCAGCGACGGTCTCCAGTCTGGGGCCTGCGGCGAGGGTCCCCAGTCCAGAGGTGCCACCAAAGTGGGGGGAGCCAGAGGTGGAGCGGGGTCTAGGGTGTAACTAGGGTGGGCATTGTAGTTTCTTTATTTCTATGTTTTGGCCGGGTATGGTTCTCAATCAGGGACAGCTGTCTATCGTTGTCTCTGATTGGGAATAATACTTAGGCAGACTTTGTTAGTGGCCTGTATAGCCCTAGTAAGCTTCACATTCGTTTTGTTGTTTGTTGTTTTTGTTGGCGACATTCATAATAAAAAGTAATGTATGCTCACCAGTCTACACCTTGCTCCGGTCATTTCCCTGACGATGTTCGTGACACACCCAATGCCCCTGTGTGAAAAAGTAATTGCCCCCTTACACTCAATAACTGGTTGTGCCATCTTTAGCTGCAATGACTCCAACCAAACGCTTCCTCAAGTTGTTGATCAGTCTCTCATGTAGCTGTGGCCCACTCTTCCATGCAGAAGTACTTTAACTCAGGAGCATTTGTGGGTTTTCAAGCATGAATTGCTCGTTTCAAGTCCTGCCACAACATCTCAATTGGGATTAGGCCTGGACATTGACGAGGCCATTCAAAAACTTCACATATGCTGCTTTTTAAAACTTTTCATGTAAACTTGTGTGTTTTGGATCATTGTCTTGCTGCATGACCCATCTGGGCGTTAGCTTCAGCTCACAGACACAGGCCATCCGTCTGTAAGCTGAAGCTGAAGTGCAGTTGGGTCATGCAGCAAGACAATGATCCAAAACACACATGAAAATGGCTAAAAAAACAAACAAATTTGACGTTTTGGAAAAACCTAGTCAAAGTCCAGAACTAATCCCAATTGAGATGTTGTTACAGGACTTGAAATGAGCAGTTCATGCTTGAAAACCCACAAATGTCGCAGAGTTAAAGCAGTTCTGCATGGAAGAGTGGGCCAAAATCCCTCCACAGAGACGTGAGAGACTAATCAACAACTACAGGAAGTGTTTGGTTGGAGTCATTGCAGCTAAAGGTGGCACAACCAGTTATTGAGTTAAGGGGCCAAAACCTTTTTTTTACACAGGGGCATTAGGTGTTGCATAACTTTGTTAATTAAATAAATAAAATATGTTTCGTTATTGTAAACTCAGGTTCCCTTTATCTAATATTAGGTTTTCATTGAAGATCTGATATTCAGTATTAAAAAATAATTAAAAAATAGAGAATCAGAAAGGACCAAATACTTTTTCACTGTATACATATCATTCATTTAAAAGTCCAAAAATGTATGTAGCATAGCTGATTGCCCCTTTAAATTAATACGGTAATACAGTAGTGTTTGTGGAAATCCTTGGAAGGCTGACAAAGCAAAGCTCTTAGACCAAGGAGTATCTAGACTTGCACTAATACAGTAAGTATTAGTGCAACGTTTAACATTCCACAGTGAAATATTTTCACGTTGTTTCAACAGTTTAACATCCCACCACATGTTTCTGGCATCGTTTTATTCAGTCTTGTTGACGTATTTTGACAGATTTTTACAGAAGATGTATCGGATTCCAAATCCCTTTCCATTTGGCTTCAGCACCCAAGCATTAAACCATGTCACAGGATGTTGGAGGAGAGCTATAGTGAGACTACATTTGAGCATTTGGTGTCAGAATTTTCCCACAAGGAGAGGTTATTGGTGTTGCGCCTCCCATCTAATGGGAGTATTGGATAACGCCAGGCCGACAGACAGTGGGAGTGGCGTACATTTGTCCACAGGATTGTAATGCAATTTACCCTGTTTTTCAGAGAGCAGGGGGATTATCTTTTGGGAGAGAATAATCCATAAAACTGTTGATAACTATTTGAATATATCCCTTATTAATTCCTGTTGTTTCCCATCACATATTTTGTCTATTAGTGTTTTTTTTAGATAATGACAAAATACATTAGAATTTATTCATGTTTTTTTTTCATCATTGGACAATTGAAAGGATATAGCTATGTTAGGAACAGGTCTGAACTGTGAGCTCACCGCCTCCGACGTCACTGTGGCAGACACTCAAGTTAACCACACTAGTCCCCGGGGACTTGGCATTGTGACGGATTGTCTTTCTTCTTTTGGTCGTGTCTGTCAGATCGTTGTCACCACAAAAGGAACGTCTCAGAGCACCCTTCTAGGTGGTTATCTCTTCCGGCCTGGCCTGTCATCTTCTGTCTGTCATCTTTTGGGAGGTTGTGT
This sequence comes from Oncorhynchus masou masou, assembly GCF_036934945.1. Classification (NCBI taxonomy): domain Eukaryota; kingdom Metazoa; phylum Chordata; class Actinopteri; order Salmoniformes; family Salmonidae; genus Oncorhynchus; species Oncorhynchus masou. The sequence continues at coordinate 41,295,601 of NC_088236.1, read as the reverse complement.
TTTAACAGTGGATGTGCAGGACTTTAGTACTCAGCTTGGTTCGTCTTTCCTGTCTGTGCTCCACACAGACCTATATTGAGGCTTATATTATATCCGAATATAAAGCTCTGAGCTCTATTATGGACACTATTCAAACTCTAGTCCTGTAGACAAGTGATTTATTTCATGTCCATTTTTTGCAGTTCTCTGCTTTTTCAGAGTTGTCATGATGAGAGGGTAGAGGATAATACTGTGGTTTAGAATTAAAGAGCAACTGCCCTTGAAAAGCAACTTCTCTTTTTGAAGATGGCTTATGTGGCATCGATATAAGTCAGCAACCTTTTATTCTAGTGTCAAATTTGACTCTGATGTGTAAATAAGATCATTTTGGTCATAAATATTTGCGAGATGATAGGAAAAAAACGTGTCACGAAATGAAGGGTACCGTAAAATGATCCTGCTCACATGCCAACAGTAAGTTGTTGTCAATTCTGAGCGCTGCACATGACCCTATCTTAATGCCCATGACTTGACATCACTATGGGGCTAGTTTTTTAAATTGAACCTTCATTTAGATAGGCAAGTCAGTTAAGAACAAATTCTTATTTACAATGACAGCCTACACCGGCCAAACCCAGACGACACTTAGGCCAATTGTGCTCCTTCCTATGGGACTCCCGATCACGGCCAGTTGTGATACAGCCTGGATTCGAACAAGTGTGTCTTTTGTGACACCTCAAGCACTGAGATTCAGTTCCTTAGACTGCTGCGCTACTCGGGAGCCCGAGTGGGACCTTCAGTAAATTAAACAATGTACATGGGACAATATACTAAAAGGTCAATAGCTCCAAATGTCAATAAAATAAATTATCAAAAAAAGTCAAACCAACCAACTTTGCCACACCAGCTAATTGGCTAAATGATTTGGCTAACTCTTCCCACCTGTGAACACACACGAGAGACACCCACATCAAACCACACCCTGAAACCAACTCATGTTTGAATTCAGTCATGGCTGCTAACATCTCTTAATGAACCAAATCTAAACTGGGCCAAATTTTAAACATTCCAAAAGAAAGTCGCTTTAAGTTATCGTTCCATGGATAAAAATAGAGAGCATTTCCCTTGGTCAATGAAAGTGATTATTTTGTATTGTTAGAATGGAGTAATACTATTAACATGTATCCCTCATGGAGTGGGATAGGGGGCTTTATTATAGGTCCCACACAGCCTCCAAACCGTCTATCCCAAGGGAGGTTACTGTTAGTGGAATCTGTTGCACTGGCCTCTATCTAGGATTCCTAGGCTCCTTTGCGACAATGAATGCTCAGCCCAAGTTAGGATAATGGAATTACATTTTCAATAAGACTTGTGACCGCCCATCCATGGCTCCATCCATGCAGGGCCTCTCTCGGCTGCAGAGTGGCATATGGCATGTCATTATCTACGCCCTCCCTCCCTCCCACTCATCCAGGGCCAACAGAGTTCACCAGTGCTTAAACAAACCCAGGGTAAGGAGGACTGACGGGATGGGGACGTGTGGAGGGGATGGGTGTGTGGGCACTGAACCACAGCCACTGCAGCGCCATCTTGGATGGCCTTCCTCCTCCACACCACCCTGGGCTCCGAGGCGGCAAAGGCACCTTTGAAAGATGGCCTGCTGTTTTTGATGATGGAGGGGAATTTGTTTTTTGTTGGATTGCTGTATGTGCCTTGGCCCTGGCTGGCTGGCTGGCTGAGGGGCCCTTTCTTTGTGACAGATCTCAGGAAGAGATTGAGATGGCGAGGCAGAGGGGGGTCAGAGCAGGCCCTTGAAGCATTTAGTAATCAGGATAATTGTCACGTTGTGGCCGGGTGCTGCTTCTGGTTTCAGCCACCCAACCCGTGTCTCTATGCATTGAGAAACAGTAGTGTGTGTCTCTGGAGATGTTATGATGCCCACTGGTCGCTCGCGTCAAAGCTCTTCTGCCTATCAATTAAGGTCTCTGGCCAGGATTCCAACAAACTAGACCAATATCATATTGTTTTTTTTACTGGTAAATTCAATTGGTCAATACTGCAGATGTTGGCTCAAGCGTAAATTACCTTCATAAGTCAAGTGCAGTGTGATGTCATCACAGTGCAGCTTGATTGAATCCTGGCCTAGGTCTCTATCTTATTGAAGGACAGTCTTCAGTGAGCGGTATTGAAAGGTTTCCACTTGTATGAAGCACAAAGGGTATGTTCATGTTTATCACTTGCCATTTGTTCCTGGAAGGGCCGAGGTTAGTGGCTATATATAACAATCTCCCACTCCTTCACTACACAGAGAATGACCTCCACGTCTTTTGTGCAATCTTCCTGTGGCCAATGGCTGTATAGAGAAAAGTTATCCTCACAGAATGTCTATTAACGTATTCCTCCAGCTCTCAGGTATCACAAGGGCACCATGACTCTGGGAAAGGGAAGATACTATGAGGCCAAGGGGAGAGAGGTGAAGAGGGATCGACTGTGATAGACTGGCTGTTAAGATATCTCAGTAAACAAAAAAAGGGCAGATACTCTCTCTGTAGAGCCTTGGCGCTGCCTCTATATACTGTACCTTGCACACACAGATAACACGGGTTGGGGGTGGTTCTCCCCCCTACTAGACACTGCTTTGCCCAGGCCCAGAAGGCTGGCTGAGACATGTCCTCTGACTTCCCTATCCCCGGAACCTCTCCTGTCCTCCTCCCATTTTTTTCCCCCCCACTGCCGACTGGAGCATCATATCTACAACACAGTCCTCTCCATTTCGCTCTTCTTCCTGTTAAAAAGCAAAGCATAGTTTCCGTTGATGATTCTGTTGTTCCTGAGGAGGCTTGTGACCTAAGAATCTTATGGATGTTGCACATGATCTACACTGGGGATTGAATTGCCCACAGATTTGGAGCAGAGTGCTTACAATGACTCCTCGTTGGCACAGGTGACACAGTTGACAGACGGACGTGTGAATACCATTTGTGTTTGAATGTAAAGTACCGGGTGATGTACTGTAGCGTCGTTATCTTAAAAAAAAGAAGAAATGAATACAACATCAATAAAATAATCTAAACAGTTCATTTATAGCACAGATGAAAGATGAATGAAGTGTAATCAGTGGGATGCCCCTGTCCCCGAGGAAAAGCTTTAGAGTCCCTTCTCTGGCAACAAAGTCCAGCTGGGTACAATGTCAGGTGCCTGTGATGATGCATTTTCCTCAATGTTATAACTGTATGTAAGGGAGACTGGTGGCAATTTGAACCCATTGAATGGATCGAAACAGACACAAGCTAGAGTGATGAACCACCCACAGTGCATGCCCATTTAGGTTATCTTCCTGCTTGAAACGTTACAGGCAAATATCTCACTATTTCTTTTTTAGGGGTGAAATTAGTTTCCACCAGCTATATTTTTCCTAAACTGCCCTGAGCATTAATATCCAGCAATTCAAACGAGCAAAATTTTCATCCTAATATGTTGGCTTAACATTGACATGAATGACGTGTCACTATTGTTATCTCTTGCTGGGCACATGAGGTTTTGTCATGGCTGCTGGGTTGGGGGCAATTGTAACAACAGTGTTAAAATGACCCTGAGCCAAGCAGTCAAATGAGGAAAACAAGTGATTTTAACTTTAATATTGTATGAAATATAACATAATATCTGTAACTAGCTTTGGGGTCCTGTAGAGTGCCAAAGAAGTTGTGAACAGATATGATCTGGGCACCTCCATCACCATTGGGCTCCTGAGTGGCGCCAGTGGTCTAAGGCACTGCATCTCAGTGCTAGAAGCATCACTACAGACCCTGGTTCGATTCCAGGCTGTATCACAACTGGCCGTGATTGGGAGTCCCATAGGGCGGAGCACAATTGGCCCAGTCGTCTGGTTTAGGGTTTGGCCGTCAGAGTAAATAAGAATTTGTTCTTATTAACTAATCAGACTATTCAGATGTTTTGAGAGGAAGTGAATGTCCATTCAAAAACACGAGTGTTACTGTAATTATTGATTATCTACATATAAATGTTTCATTCAGAATCATTACATTTGTCTACAATAAAATGATCATTCATAAACATGAATGTTTTTAGGTGATACATTTGACCCCAGCCACTTTTACAATAGCAGGGGAGAAGTACAACGTCCTGACTTTTCGGATTAACATCAATATTGGGATCCGACCGTCTGCCGACATAAATTACATGAGTGATTAGGAGACATATGCAAGTTAATTATATATATATATATAAAAAATGACTGGCCTAGTTCAATACAATACAACAACTGTTACAATTGCCCCCCGTCTCCCCTATTACAACACTAATTCTAGAAGGACCCCCAAATCTCTCATCTATTTCATGGGGTGTCAATATGGCTGTGTCCAATCTAAAAGTCTGGGGATTTTTGTTGGTTTGTTTTAGTTTCTATTCATCTTTTGTTTGGCACACAGAATGTTCCTGTAGACAAACAGGACTGATTCTACAATGATCTCCAATGCGCCAATGCTGCCAAACGTATGAGGGTGCCGCAACCTTGAGAAAATAATATATATGGAAATAGGAAATCTATAAAGCATCTCTCTTATTGTTCTCCCGGCAGTGTTTGTATTTATGATTTTGCCTCCTCAGGATGAAAAATGTGTAAAGAATACCTTTTTGATTTTTTTGTTCGTTTTTTGGCAACAGTAATAATATTTATTGATCTTGGATTTCAAACGGATGGTTCGGAATTCAAAAAAGTGAAAAAGCTGTAAAATTCTTTCGCCTTGGGATTTTCAATGTTGGAGTGTGTCTACAGCCAAGCATACCTGTGATTGCTTACCCCCTATATCCCAGCCCACCTCTACAATCTCCCCATAATCGCCCCGACGTCCCCCCTCAACTCCCCTTCCCACCCCACCTCTACCACATCTTTTGTGACTGCCGCTGTATGCCCTCTCCCTCACCCCTAATTCCAACCCCCTCCAGCCCCGTTCCTCCAGCCCAGGTACCATAGTGGATCATCTAATGTAACTGTTTTTTTGGGGGGGTCAATCTCAGGACTGAAATGTCTTTATTATGATGTAGATGGTTAATTTATTCTCTCTGTTCTGTAATATTGTTTGACATGAAGTTAAATAAAGTGGATGATGACTTCTATGTCCATGACTGGTAGTTTTTCCCACTCATAGGAAGCTTTTATGATATAATAATCTGATTTCGCTGCAATCAACTAATTTGAATGAGTTGCAATCTCTCCTTATCTGTCCTCTCTCTCTCTCCTCTCTCCTCTCTCCTCTCTCCTCTCTCTCTCTCTCTCTCCTTGCTTAACCTTTTGTGTAAAGGACTTTCCTATCAGGTCCTAACTGATTACGGTAACCAAGGTAAGTTCATTAGTGGGAGGCCGAAGCTCCGTGAACGACACTATGAGCACATACTGTAGTGCCATATGCTGCCCTCTGCAATCCGCTTTGGTCTTTTCATCTGTTAGTGTGCAACTACATCTGAGGGACAGAATGTTGCTCTGTTTACAGGCAGGCAGCCTTTGGGTGACTTTGGTACTCGCTGCTGCTTCTCTTTCTGTTATGTTCATGGTTGACCTTTACTGTTGCATAATTAACCTTGGCGCCCCACATGAGGAGAAAAACCTTGCAGTGCTTTAAGCTGAAAAGGGGGAAGCGAGAAAGTAGTACTATTTATATAGTAGTACTGCAGCAATGGAAAAAGGTACCCAATTGTCATACTTGCGTAAAAGTAAAGATACCATAATATAAAATATTTAAAACCAAGTAAAAGTGAAAGTCGCCCAGTAGAATCCTACTTGAGTGAAAGTCAAAGTATTTGGTTTTAAATATACTTAAGTATCAAAAGTAAATGTAATTGCTAAAATATACTTAAGTGTCAAAAGTAGAAGTAAAAGTATAAATCATTTCAAATTCTTTGTATTAAGCAAACCATATGGCACCATTTTCTTATTTTTTAAAGAAGAAAATGCCATGCTTATGCAGTCTTTTGGTCTCTAGAGAACTCCATGGCCAGGACAAGGGTTTGGTTACAGTGGGTTTCAATTATAAATCTATCCTAATATGACTTGGATTTAAAGGATAAATCCCTAGACTGGTACAAGAAATATGGCAGAGGGAATCTCTCTTGCACTGACTCACCCAATGATGGGCAGCTCAGTGGCTGGTGATGGCCGATGCGCTGATTGTGCTCGTGCCAAAAGCCGACATCTATCTCTCTTGTTTTACTTTGTAAAACAATATGCACTCAATAGGCCTATTTGGATGTTGAGCAAGTATTGTGGTCATCTACAGCAGAGAGATTAGTCGTCTCTTCTCAGCAGGAGCCATTTGCTTTCCAACCTGCGTTTTCCCGATTGTATTTGCAACACTCCCTGATAAATATATATATATTTTATTTTATATCCCCCTATATGCTACACACAATCCACAGCTAGACAATTTTTTCAAGAAGCTATTGATCCTTTGTGGCTAAAGTGTAGGCCTACTCATGTATTCATGGAGTAGTAAGTAGGCTATTCTGAATTATTACATTTCTTCTGAACAAACAGCAGTAATTCTATAACTTCTAGGAAATATATTTCAGTTCATCAGGGGTGCTGCAGCACCTCCGACACGATGATTCTACAAGGAAATAAATGACTAAGTGCTGCTGCACATATGCTATCGGCCAACCAGACCGAATATTGATGATGATGTAAATCAAGTGTTAATCAAATGTTATTCTGATGTGGTCGTACTGTCAATATTTAAACGAGGTAGCTTGTTACACACACTCGACAGTAACCAATACAGGGCGGGTACAATCTCTGTACAGGGCAGACTGGGAAAAAACACAACTGGGCACATGTGAGCTATGTAGGCTACAGGGCAGACTAACAAATGGGGTAGGGGTAACGTAGCAGGCGTAAAAGAAACACATGAAACTAGAATCCCCAAGTGGGATAGGGCAAAAAGGCAGCTGCTTGAGCACAGGTAGACCCTTATCTGTGCACAAGCAGGAGAGCAGCGCATTACACTTGACTTTATAGATGATGTACGCTTGAGCTGACGTGCAATGCTTACCGTGAAATATGATATCTGCAAATGTGGAGGAAAATGCCTTTAAAAGGCACATTGCGTTGTCAGCTGTCCAGTGCGCTGCTCTATAACACACCTTGGGTTGAATCGCAGCCTCAAACTACAAGCACTCCGTTTAAATGTTTAATGACACTGTCACCTTTAACCCTAGAAAGTTGAGCTGTGGTTGTTGTTTTTTTCCATTCCATCCTCCCCACCACCACTACACTCCACCCACCTAAACCCTCTGATAAGCTCCCAGGCTGATGAGGCAGCCGCCTTCACCAGAGCCTGTGGATATGGGAGACTCACTGCACACTGATTTCATGCACAATGATTTCATGCACGCTCACTCACACAGTAAAGAGGGGATCTGTAAAGCAGAAATGCTTCTCTTATTAGCTAAACTCATCCGCCAGCACGCCACATTGAGTCCCTGGCAATTTCACAAGAAATCAGGAGGACAGGTGCCCATAGAATGGGCCTCCAGTGGGTTGCTGTAGCTCTGCTGTCACCATAACATCAACCTGCTATTTAGGCTGGGTTTACACAGGCAACCCAATTCTGATAGTTTTTCACTAATTGGTCTTTTGAACAAACAGATCAGCTCTGAAAAATATCTGATGTGATTGCACAAAAGGCCAATTAATGGAAAAAATATCAGAATTGGGCTGGCTGTGTAAACGCAGCCATAGACACTCAATTCTAGTTCAGGGCCCGGTTTCTCAAAAGCATCTTTAAGGTTAAGTTCATTGTTAAAATAGTGGAGCAGGTTCAGAGCTTCAAGTTCCTTGGTGTCCACATCACTAATTCCTTATATTAAGCTAATCAGACAGCACCATTTTCTAGTTTTTTATTTATTTACAGATAGCCAGGGGCACACCCCAACACTCAGGGGGACTGATGCCCTTCGCATGGGCCTTCAGTGGGTTGCTCAACTATTTTAACAACTTAGCCTTAAGATACTTTCGAGAAACCGGGCCCTGAACCAGAATTGAGTGTCTATGCCTGCGTTTACACAGGCAGACATAATTGACAAACTAAGCATTTGTGTTTAGTGAGTCCGCGAGATCAGAGGAAGTGGGGATGACAAGGGATGTTCTCTTGATAAGTGTGTGAATTGGACCATTTTCCTATCCTGCTAAGCATTCAAAATGTAACTAGTACTTTTGGGTGTCAGGGAAAATGTATGGAGTAAAAAGTATATTACTTTATTTTGGAATGTAGTCAAGTAAAAGTTTTCCAAAATATAAATAGTACAGATACCCCGAAAAAACTACTTATGTAGTACTTCATAGTATTTTTACTTAAGTACTTTACACCACTGGTAGTGAGCTGTTAGTAGCCCATATGCCTTTTAGTAGCCCATAGCCCATGTGCTGTTAGTAGCCCAGGTCCCTTTTAGTAGCCCATAGCCCATGTGCTGTTAGTAGCCCATCGCCCATGTGCTGTTAGTAGCCCAGGTCCCTTTTAGTAGCCCATAGCCCATGTGCTGTTAGTAGCCCATAGCCCATGTGCAGTTAGTAGCCCATATGCCTTTTAGTAGCCCATAGCCCATGTGCTGTTAGTAGCCCATATACCTTTTAGTAGCCCATAGCCCATGTGCTGTTAGTAGCCCATATGCCTTTTAGTAGCCCATAGCCCATGTGCTGTTAGTAGCCCATATGCCTTTTAGTAGCCCATAGCCCATGTGCTGTTAGTAGCCCAGGTCCCTTTTAGTAGCCCATAGCCCATGTGCTGTTAGTAGCCCATCGCCCATGTGCTGTTAGTAGCCCATAGCCCATGTGCAGTTAGTAGCCCATATGCCTTTTAGTAGCCCATAGCCCATGTGCTGTTAGTAGCCCATATGCCTTTTAGTAGCCCATAGCCCATGTGCTGTTAGTAGCCCATATGCCTTTTAGTAGCCCATAGCCCATGTGCTGTTAGTAGCCCATATGCCTTTTAGTAGCCCATAGCCCATGTGCTGTTAGTAGCCCATGTGCCTTTTAGTAGCCCATAGCCCATGTGCTGTTAGTAGCCCAGGTCCCTTTTAGTAGCCCATAGCCCATGTGCTGTTAGTAGCCCAGGTCCCTTTCCCCCTCATAACTTAGCTTACTGTTCTGACTTGGTGGTGCACATATAGCTTGTTTTAGAGAAATGTCATCATCAAATATTGTAAGAGCTTTCATGCCCCCTGTACTTATTGTACGGTTCTGACTTGGTGTACAGGGAGAATACTGTAAGAATGGCCAATGTTCTGAATTCTGTTGCTGTACATTTCAAAAGTGCTGAACAAATAGTTATACTGACTATGTCCGTCTTAGCTCGCTCATTAATGTCTCAATTGAAATTACGGATTGCCTCTTATCCGCTCATCGTTCCCTTATGCCATAGTTTGTACATCTCAATTGTCAGTAGAAACCATATTTGTTTAAGCAAGTCAGCCATATCAGCTATGTTTTTTAAAAAGGCGGCAAATGAGGCTGAATTAACTATTTCGAGCACCAGACAAGGCTCTGCTGATAGCCAGGTGTAGCGGTGGTAAGGATTCATCCCATGGCGCTGAAAAGAAAGCTCTGCTGTTGGGACAGCTTTATGTAGGTCCTAACAGTTTGTGGGCACTTTTTGTTGTAGTTATAGTGCAATTAATTTATTGTTTAGTATTGTGTAGTGGCTTTGCTGGCATGCATCTAAAACATTGTTATTTCCCCCCCCCCCCCACCAAGATTTATATGCTGAAATCGCCACTGTTATTGGGTAAGCACAATAAGCCTCCTCAATAGCCTATTTGCAGCCATAGGTTGTAACATGTCTCTTGGAGCTCATCCGTTGTCAATACTGCAGGATATTTATAATGTTAAAGTAAGATTTGAATGGAGAAAGCTAATCCGAGAGCAGCGCTGCTTTTCTTCCGATCCTATGAGCATCGACACACGGTCTAATGACGCACTTTATAGGGAACAACGTACTTTAGGGAACGCTCTCTCTATGTGCTTGTTAGGGATATAATGCCGGGCATACACTAAACGATTTTGCCACGAATTCACCCTGTTTTTGCCATCCCTGATGAATTTTCATGATCGGGGTGAAATCCTATGAACTTGGGCTAGGATCAGTAGCCTATGTCGGGACTCACACCAATATTATATCTGCATCTTACCATGACAGAAACCAAAAGAATCATGTCATATTATCGTTACTGTTTCATATTAAGTCTATATTCTGGGCCTGCATCTCTTTTTTGACCATTCTACACATACTATGCATTCGGAAGGTATTCAGAACCCTTGACTTTTCCCACATTTTGTTACATTACAACCATATTCTAAAATGAATTTAAAAAAAAATGTTTCCTCATCAATCTACACACAATACACCATAATGACACATTTTTTCAAGTTCTGTTAGGTTGGATGGGGAGCGTTGCTGCACAGCTAATTTCAGGTATCTCCAGAGATGTTCGATCGGGTTCAAGTCCGGGCTATGGCTATGCCACTCAAGGACATTCAGAGATTTGTCCTGAAGCCACTCCTGCATTGTCTTGTCTGTGTGCTTAGGGTTGTTGTCCTGTTGGAAGGTCAACCTTCACCCCAGTCTGAGGTCCTGAGCACTCTGGAGCAGGTTTTCATCAAGGATCACTCTGTACTTTGTTTCGTTCAATTGTTTCGTAGGGATTGTGCCAGGTTTCCTCCAAACGTGATATTTGGCATTCAGGCCAAAATGTTCAAACTTGGTTTCATCAGACCAGAGAATCTTGTTGCTCATGGTCTGAGAGTCTTTAGGTGCCTTTTGGCAAATTCCAAGCGGGCTGTCATGTGCCTTTTGCTGAGGAGTGGCTTCCGTCTGGCCACTCTACCATAAAGGCCTGATTGGTGGAGTGCTGCAGAAATGGTTGTCCTTCTGGATCTCCACAGAGGAACTCTGGAGCTCTGTCAGAGTGACCATCGGGTTCTTGGTCACCTCCCTGACCAAGGCCCTTCTCCCCCGATTGCTCAGTTTGGCCAAGCGGCCAGCTCTAGTAAGAGTCTTGGTTGTTCCAAACTTCCATTTAAGAATGATGGAGGCCACTGTGTTCTTGGGGACGTTCAATGCTGCATAAATGTTTTTGGTACCCTTCCCCAGATCTGTGCCTCGACACAATGCTGTCTCTGAGCTCTACGGACAATTCCTCCAACCTCATGGCTTGGTTTTTGCTCTGACATGCACTGTTAACTGTGGGACCTTATATAGACGGTGTGTGACTTTCCAAATCATGTCCAATCAATTGAATTTACCACAGGTGGACTCCAATCAAGTTGTCGAAACATCTCAAGGATTATCAATGGAAATAGGATGCACCTGAGCTCAATTTCTAGTCTCATAGGGGTGGCAGAGTAGCTTAGTGGTTAGAGTGTTGGACTTGTAACCCGAAAGGTTGCAAGTTAAAATCCCCGAGCTGACAAGGTACAAATCTGTCGTTCTGCCCCTGAACAGGCAGTTAAACCACTATGCTGTCATTGAAAATAAGAATTTGTTCTTAACTGACTTGCCTAGATAAATAAAATAGGAAAGGGTCTGAATGTAAATAAGATATTTCTGTTTTAAAACATTTTTAAATTTGCAAAAATGTCAAAAAAACTGTTTTCGCTATGTCCTCATTGGGTATTGTGTGGAGATTTCAAAAACAAAAGTTATTGAATCCATTTTAGAATAAGTCTAACATAACAAAATGTGGAAAAAGTTACAAGTTAGTGTAATAATGTGCACACTAATTAACCAGGTCACTGTTTGCCTGTCCTCATTTTTTTCCTATGACAACTGAGAAATGCAGGGCAGGAGCAACTAGAGAATCATTTGTAATATGAGCACCGAACATCCTGGGATTGAGGATGGACAGAATGAAAGATTTGGGACAAAGAAATCGGGCAATGTGAGCACGTCCAAGTAGTTAAGATTTTACAAGTCATGTAGTGTACGCCCAGCACTAAAAAGTTGTCACATAGATAACAATGCATCTTATATGATCATCGTAATGCTTAAATTACATTGCAACTGGAAAACGAGGCCCTGGTCCCTATTCCCAACTCCCCCAATGGCTATATTCATTCAGAAATGTCCCACCCGGGTGAGGTATTTCACAGGTGCATATGAAAAGCTTTTTAGGGAATTACTTCAAAGGAAAGCCTAATTACGTTTGGCAGAATAAAATGTCTGAGGGGCAATGAGTGATTCTGAGATAAACATGTGTCAGCATGGCTCTTATTCTCCTTGCTGTACTCTATAATCTTCCCACTGGGCAAAAACTGTTTGAATCAAAGTTGTTTCCACTAAATCAATGTGCAAAACTGATTGGATTTGCAAAAAGTCTTAAAGAAAATGTTATTTTTTTTCACCAAACTTTTAACCTAAATCTTATGACAAAGTGGAAATGTTGGTTGATTTCACACGGAATTCACTTTATTTGACAACTCAACCAAACGTAAATCAAAACAAGACATTTAACTGACGTCTGCGCCCAGTGGGCTTCAATAGTTTCTGGACTCTACCGTCTATCATCTTTTAATGGTTATGAGGAATGTGGTAAATATGTTAGTTGTGGTTCCTTCCATTGATGAAAGACTTACAGTTCCCTCCACATTCTGATCCATGATGATCAGTATCTGTGGATATGTTGTTTTAAAGCTGAGTTGGTTCATGCGTTTAAAGTACAGCCAGAATGTCGATATCTTTCATTTACCATTGAGTGTCTTTTAAAAAAACAAAACAAAAGTATCTGACTGATATTCAATATTGTAAAAGTAATCAACAACCTTAGCAATCGTCTGGGCCAACCTGGTCTAAGAGGGTTTCGTATTATTCTGTACGTAAATCCGCACACTCCATTTTGTATAATACGTTACATTTTGTATGGTATGTATTAATTATTAATGATATGTTACGAATTATAATTCTCAGGGATCCTGAGTTTCGCAGCGATCTAAAGCACTGCATCTCAGTGCTAGAGGTGCCACTACAGACCTGGGTTTGATCCTGGGCTGTGTCACAACCGGCCATGATTGGAAGTCCCATAGGGCGGAGCACAATTGGCCCAGCGTCATCTGGATTAGGGGAAGGTTTGGCTGGGGACGTCGGTCATTGTAACTAAGAATTTGTTCTTAACTGACTTGCCTAGTTAAATAACATTTAATTTTATGAATTTGCAAAACATACAATATGTTACAAATTTTCAAAATGTATGATATGTCACGAATTCTGTCTAGGTTAGGGGTTAAGGTTAGGGTTAAGTTTAGGAGTTAGGTTAAAGGGTTCAGATTAGGTTTAGGGGAAGGGTTAGCTAAAAGGATTACGGTTAGGCTTAGAGGAAGGGTTAGCTAAGTAGTTCCAAAGTAGTAAGTAGTTGAAAAGTTTCGCTAAAATACTAATGTTGCCGTGAAGTGAATCAAACTTGCTAGATGTTCACGTTATATGTTCACCCATCCACCCCAACCAACCACCCTACTTTTGTTTTTTTTGCCTTTAGTAACCATCTGTCTTACGTAACCATACCAAACAAAACATATTGTACTAATTTGAGTGTCCTGGATTTTACGTACAGAATAATACGAGATGCTCGAGACCAGGGTGACTGGGCAGGACACTTGATCCAAGTTGGATGCTGCCTATATCATAATGTAGACACACTGCAATTAAAGAAAAGCAGCAGTGAGTGAGAAAAGTAAGCATGAGTGGATTGAGCAAGACTGAAGTCCAAATACCATCAGACTCATCAGGCTCTACATCTAATGGCCTAATTGGCTGGGTGACAATATTTGGACAAGGTGTGCTGCCAAAGCTGCAGCTCACCCATTTCTGATATATTTTCCCGCCACCAATTGGTATTTTGACCAATCACATCAGGTCTTTTCACATTAGAACTTAATTCAGATTGGTCATAAAGACTAATTAGTGGGGGAAAAAAGATTGAAATTGGGCTGCATGTGTAAACACAGCCTAAGAGGCTGCAGAGAGGAGGGCGGGACAAGTTGTCAGGTGCTCACACTACTTCGATAAACCTGAAGGATTAGTGGCGTAGTTAATGTTAGGGCAGAGAAGATTAGCCTTTCCTCTGTGATGTGGCAAAAGATTCCCGGTGTGCTTCAGTAAGGCTGGGAATGTAGGGAGGGAGGGGAGGAAGGTGGGGGAAGTGATGGGAAGGTGAGAGGTGAACCTCTGGGCCGTATTCACAAAGTGCTATAGGGTCAGATGTCCCTTTTAGACCATAATGAATACAATTATATATCAGCACTCTGAAACTCTTTGTGAATACAGGCCCGGGCATCATGGTTGGAGGGTCGTGAAGCACTTATGCCTACAACGTATCTGAAACACATGACTGCAGGGGAAGACAAAGGAGCAGGTTTGCTGGATGAAGGGGAAAATCTTGGAGGTGCTTTCGGAGGTAGTGGGGCTTTGACTGAAGTATGAGAATGTGTTTTTGATTTTTTTAAAGTAATTGGTCAGGGTCATATTCATTAGGGAAACACCGTAGCAAAACATTTCCAATGGAAAAAAAGGATTTCTTATTGGACAAGTTCAGGTCAGGTGGTCTTTTTTCTTCCTTTTGGTGCCTAATGAATACAACATTGGTGCTTTTGCGACGTGAGGGCACTGACTATATCATTGAGGAATTTAGGCCTCTGCTTCCATCTGCTGGCCAACATAAGGATTGCAGTAGATTGCAGCTTCAGAACAGAAATAAATAATTGTTTATTTTTTTTTACTAGGCAAGTCAGTTAAGAACTAATTCTTATTTTCAATGACGGCCTAGGAACAGTGGGTTAACTGCCTGTTCAGGGGCAGAATGACAGATCTTTTACCTTGTCAGCTTGGGGATTTGAACTTGCCACTTTTGGTTACTAGTCCAATGCTCTAACCACTAGGCAACCCTGCTGTAGCCCAGAGTTCACCAATTTGCGGCCCCACAGGCTAAATTGGTTACATTTTGTAAAGATTTGCATTTTATTTTTTATTGTTGGACATAAAAGACTGTAAAAACACCAGGAAATCAGCTTCAAGTGATTTTAATTTTGGAAAACTGTTCCTAAGTATTCCCACGGACAATAGATCTTATACAAATGTAAGCAAGGCTTGAAATGATTATTTTAGTCAAATAATATATCTGTTTGGGTAGTCTACAAATGATTTGTAATTATGTTCCGGCCACCCGCTCAATAAAATCATCATCCCGCAGCTGAATCTATTTGATGATCCCTGCTGTAGCCTATACAATATAATAGTATATAATGTGATTTTTTTCCCAGAAAAGGCAAAAAGACCAGGAGTTAACGTTGTCGCAAAATTTATTAGGAATTGTATCAAATAAAAATGTTAAAAATTGAAACACATAGGAAGCTAATGTCCATTATGAATCAAAAGGCCTCAACAAAACATGATGGAAAAACAGCTTACATCTTCAAAACCATTCTCTGGTTGGATCAGTAGCAAATGTTTCAATTTTAATTGAAGGCCTATTGTCATGTTGGTATAACACCCAAAGCTTAAAAAATCCACATAAATACTGTTATGGGGAATATATCTTCCTCTCAACAAATCAATTCAGTGTTTGTTTGTTATGATCAAAGCAATCCTATCCAAGCATGAATAATAAAATTAGGACCCTGTGCGTCGGACTATCAACAGGACTAAACTGATGGAAATGAAAAACGGTGGGCCATATAAAGCTAGCTTTAGTTTTTTGTCATTTAGTACCTAGCTACATACATACAGTACATATTGTGCTTGAACATCCCATCCCAAAATGGTTTGTTTGAACTTTAATCAGTTCCTCTCAGTTCTTTTTCCAGATGCTAAAAACAACAAGGATACGCGTAAGAATATAATAAATATTTTGGCCTTCTTGAACTCCCTGAGCAAGTTTTCCTAAATACAGGAGGTACAATATGCGCTCATCAGCAGTCTCCCAATAGATCACATCGACATACGTCTCATCTATGATCGACTCTTGATTGACACATTTGGATATGTTGAAAGTTGAAGCCGGGGCATTCTGTCAGGTAACAGCTTCCCGAGGGTCCTTCCTCCCGGGTTAAAACCACCAAGGTAGAGGATACTTAGAATCAGGAGGTATGACCACCATTCACAACTAGTTGAATAAAAAAGCATTTGATAAACAAATGGATGGTTTCCTTTGACCAAACACTACATTCCTATATTTTCTAAATCCTTTATTTTGTCTGATAATTCTTTATACAGATCTTTGGTTCTAATCTCATGCCGACAGAGTTTTGTGCAAAGTGGCAAACTTTGTGGCCCAACTCTTCTTTGTCAGTCTGAGTACCTGCGATCTGCAGGGTGTTTTAAAGGACCTGGGCTCCTGGAGGCCCCCAGAGCTGGGCTCTAGCCCTCTGCACAGGGTCTGTGTCTGGGGGTCAGTGGCTCCATCTCCAGTACTAGGTCTCGTGGTCGTGGCCCTTTATTCTGCTCCACAACCCGTGGCACCACCGTGGACCAGCGATCTACATGGGTTGGGGAAAGAAAGTCAAATGTTGGCTGATGTGATTTGGCTTGCCCTTATACGCGGTGTATTTGCACATTTTGTTTAGAGAACGCAGTCAAATAGTCTCACCTCTCCTCAGGCCACGGACGGTTTGATGCACTGTACCAGGGCATTGCTGGGTCTCTGTTATGTTCTTGCCCGGGTCTTCGTTGATTATGGCCAGGTTCTGATTCCAGTGGCACCAGTTGACCTCGTCCACCCTGAAATGACCACAGAAGATGTTTGCCTTTGACTTACCAATCAGACACGTTTCTCTGACGCAGAGAGGGGTGAGAGTTCAGTGAAATTAGCATGTGTACCTGAAGCACCAGCGACGGTCAGGGGTACCGTCCCAGTTCTTCCCCACTGTCACCATCTCCCCGGACCGGAAGGACTTCCGCAGACACACAGGGAAGGAGCGCTCGATGTCCAGGATTGTCGTAGCCCACTGTTGTTGAAGCATAACGTCAACCAACATGCAGTAATGTTTTTCATACCATACTAATGTGACCGTGAACTAGAGGATGCACTTGCATAAGGCCATCACCAGGGGTTCCCAGGGTCATATTTATTAGGTACTAAACGTAATAAAAATAATAAATGTTTATTTTTGTTTTCCGTGACATTCGCTGCGTTGTGCTTTAATGAGTAGTCTTTACTGCATAGGGAACCTAGCTGTCCATCAGCTGTTCTCCTCACTCACCTGCAGCTTCCAGATCTTCTTGCTCTCCTTGGACACCTGGCTCACTGTTTCTCCCATCAGAGCGATCAACATGTTGAGCAGCAGCACGAAGGTGAGGATGATGTAGGTGACCAGCAGGATGAGGAAGACAGCTGGGTACTGGGCGCTGCTGACCATGTCCAGATCACCCATTCCGATGGTCAGCTTGAACAGGTCGAGCAGAAAGTTGCTGAAGGTGTCCGTGTCCCGGCACTGGGGGTAGGTGGGGCAGCCGCCTTCCTCCGGACACACCTCGTCAGGCCCGGGGCACACCGCCAGGAGGGACACCAGAGCTGGGGGGTGACATGGGAAACAGGAGGAGATGATAAGGTAGCTTTCTCCTCTGTTTCAACTGGCCGACAGACTGCTGAGAAGAAGTGTGCAGTAGGGGACACTGTACCTGACGAGTATCCAATCATGAAGAGCACGTAGACCAGCAGAAACCGGAACAGGTCTTTGAAGAGAATCTGAGAGCCAAGGAAGAAGGACAAATTGTGATCAGGTGTCTAGTGTCCAATTAGTCCATTTGGATTTCAAATTCAATGTGATGGATGAGAGAGCGAAGGAGCCGATACCTTCTGTATCATGATGCTGTAGGTGCCGGTGAGCTTCAGGCCTCTAGTGAAGTATAAAGTGTTCATCCAGCCCAGGACCAGCGCAAACACCATCACAGACACATAGGCCTCGATACCCGACAGGTAGAGGGCCGCAGTCACTATCACCAGCAAAGAGTAGATGAAGCTAGAGATACAGGAGACTTGTCCAGTAAGAAACCCGTTTTCATTTTCCGATTCAAAATGTTTGGCAACAGTGTACCCTAATGGCCCTTGTGTTCAGATTCCAGGAAACGGCAATAATCCTTATCCTTTCCTACTTGTTAGACACAGAGAACATTCCCAGTACACAGGAATGCCATTTGGGATTTAACGGACACCACGTTGGCTCTCGCAGGATGCAGCACTAATGATGCAAACAAAACACCCTTCGGAGCGGTGCTCAACATCCTCCGCTCTTTGTTGGGATGGTGAGTTTAATTAAAGAAGATGTCAACTGGAAAACGTGCCAGGAAAAGGGGGGGGGGGGCTTTAATGTGGAATTAAACCGAAGACTCAATTAAGAGAGGATGATAAATTAGCCTTCGGGTACAAGTCAGAGGGTGTTTACAAAGGAGCTGAAGGTTAAGGAGGGGGAGCTGGAGTCTTACTAGAGCAGTTGAAAGGAGCCGTCGACAAATAGGGAGTTCACCCCGGGGCATTTCTTCAGGAAGAGGTCCTTAATCTACAAAGAGGGGACAGGGAGAGAGAGATTTAGAGAGAGAGAGAGAGAGAGATCAATTTACAGGGGAGGTCGAAGATCTCTTATAGTGAAAGTGTGTGTTTGTGTACACATCTTGAGGCCTCTTCAAAAACAAGTTGTTAGTTGTAGAGTCAACATTCAAAGCTGTAACTCTGATTGGATGGTTCAACCGGAGAGAAGGTGTAGTGGCTGCAGGCTGCAGACTTACGTTGGTGAGAAAGAAGAAGATTCCGGAGCCCAAGGTGATAACCTCCCCTCCCAGACGCAAATAGTCTGTGGAGGTGGTGTAAGGGTACGGAGGCTGGGCAGGGACAAACAGAGTTAAAGCTATGCTGATCATGGCACCCATACTGTTTGCACAATACACATAATAATAATAATAATGCCCCTTGGCAAACACTTTCATCCAAACCGACATTGAATAAGTGCATATATTTGTTGCATTTGTATTTGAGTTGTTGGTCATGTACGTACCGTTCCCTGGGATGGGCGGTAGTAGGCCACCAGGGTGAAGATGATCATGGTCACCAGGTAGGAGACAACGCTGATGTAAAAGGTGACGGCAGCAAACTTCTGCCACTTGGCCCTCAGCAGCTCGTTGATGGGCTCCACAGCCAGCATCTCATGGCGATTCTACGGAAAGTGCAGGAAAACTCACAATAATGATAGGAAGAGCGTATGGTGTGAAAGAGAAATCATACTCCATCTTTCCTACCATGCTGGCTCTCCCTTTATCTCAGGTAAACAAATCTATTACAGACAAAAAGGCAAAAATCCACACTTGGCCTCTGTAGACTTGCGTTCGCTCCCAGAGCTTTACAGTCAAGGCTTTATCGAAGCAGGCTTTCACGCACCTCGATGCGGCTGTTGTAGACCAGGATCTCCAGCACGGACACCTCCTCTCCACAGGTGTCCAGCGAGGAGAGGTCGTACAGGGAGGAGTACACGGGGCCGTACGCCCAGTCCTTGAACTTCCGCGAGAGGTGACGCGCTTCCTCGTCCTTGATCTCCCTGCGAATGATGTGCTGGAAAACCTGGGAGAAATAATAACAACAAAAGCTGACCTTTAGTGTCCGTTTTACAATGCATGCGATTGTATCTTCTGTCAATAATAGGATACAGAATCCAACAAGGCACCACACGGTAGCATTTCCGTGGGTTATACAAACTAACCCGTTTAAGAGTATGATTCCTCATACACGTGACATACGAGTTCGTTCTCACCCCAATTTTTCCCAGCTTTGCTGCCATCATAAGGGGTGACATGCCGTCGTTGTTGAGAATGTCCTCCAGGCTGCATTCTGGGTAGAGTTTGGCACACTTGGTCAGCAGCAGGTCGTACATCTTGGTGAGGAAACGGGTGTTGTCCCGGGTGTTGTCGGCGATGTGCACCAGGCCGTGTAGCACTGTGTTGCCGCGCGAGTCCTGCCGTCGAAGGTCAGCCTTCTTATGGGCGTTCTCGGTCAAGTAGTGCACCATGTTCGGCTGGTTGGTGCACGCCGCCAGCGACAGAGGCAGCTCGCCTGGCCAAAGAGATACAGTCAGATACACACAGCAACAAGCACATCAATCAAGGGGATCCCCTTTTTTTACAACGGAAGCAATATAAAAAGACCCAAAAGTGCAAACCCTGCCCAACTGGCATTCAGGCAGTCTCTTTCCACTCTGGGAAGTGATGTAAATTCATATGGAACAGCAAACCACTTTCAACATGTCTTTGCAGGCTCTTTGCCTGGCTACCCAGACTCCTTACTCAGGCCAAACACTACACCGGGCCTATGGACGTGGCAGACAAAAATATGTAGCGAACAACAGAGCTGGCGGAAGAATTTACTGTGAGTCATCAGGCTAAGCCTACCTATAAGTGGATCAAAAATTGGATTTAGAAACCTTGCAACGAAAAGGGCACAATTAGTACTACTTGTCTGAGGGAGGGGCCCGTGCATTGAAACCAGTGTGCCAAAAGCAGCTACTGAAAACGAGCCGTTGCCACGGGTAACAGATTACCCTGTCACCTCGCATGGGAAATGCTCTTCTTCATGGATTTGCACGGGTGCTTGCGGAGTGTTGGAGTAAGCGCTAAATCACATTAGCCGTCGCCTCTCTGCCAGGTTTCCCGGTTCCCTTCGCGCAAAGCTCCATAGTGAATGACTTGCACTGTGCCACAGACACGCCAGGAGTTTGGAATGATTTGGGAATGATAGTCGCACTTAGTGCCACTGGATATAATCCCTCGTGTGATGGAACGTAACGCATTAATACAATAACAATTGCAGTAGTGAGTTTCTCGGGGGAAATAATTGCCTACTCAAATCTCGTGTCTTTTGCATGCATCTCCTTTATATCCCTTTCACATTCCTGAGCAGAGTTGTGGGTTTCTGCACTGGCCTGGTAAAGCATTCACCATAGTTGCAAACACAGTGCCAGAAAAGACTATGTCAAAATGAAATATCAGTCAGCACAGTCTAGTTCGGGTCAACAGGAAAGTGTGAAAAGGGTATTAGTTTGTTGAACTTGAGGCTGGAAGGGCTGTTGAGGTGAATGGGATGTAGGCTGCTCTACTCCGGAGGATCTTCATTTGTGCCAGTTTGCTACAACAGGAAAATAATCCTGCAACAACAGGAAATGTGAATTGTTATGTGGATTAGAATTAATGGCAATTTTTGTACGAGTTGATACATTTTTTGTAAAGGGAAAATCAAGTCTGAAATTTCAAAGTGGACATTTTTAAACCTCAAATATACTACAAGTTTTACATTTCCTGCGTCGCAGGAAAGTTCTCCTGCAACAGGGTGATCAATTAAGATCCTACACCTGTAGTGGGATGTTGGGTTCAGGGATGAGAGTTGCAGGGATACTCTCCAATTAGCAGAGGGCAATATGGAGTGGCAGGTTTTATTTGGAGGCTCTCTGTCAATGGACCAGCAACCTCGGTGAGGTCAGCAAAACAGAGGCAGCCCGCCCATTTGAAGGGAAGTATGTATGTTTTTTTTTCTGTAGCAAGATACAGACACCTTTCATTAAACTGTTTGGAAATACTTGTTGAACTTGTGACATCATTGTTTTCTTTTCTTTTTTGGAGAAGCCTACTACTAATAATGACATTTCTGATGATGTGACTTCAGACTAGTTTTGGGTGGTTATATGAGTTTATCATTAGCCTGGGGAACTGTTCTGACTGTGTTTTCCCAGCCCAAACCTGCCATGTAAAAAGGGAAGGGTGGGCTCTAATGTCACTTAGGTACTTAAGTAAAAATACTATAAAGTATTACTTGTCATTTTTGGGGGTATCTGTACTTTACTTTTTTTTTATACATTTGAATGTACTTTTACTTTTGATACTTAAGTATATTTTAGCAATTACATTTACTTTTGATACTTAAGTATATTTAGAACCAAATACTGTTAGACTTTTACTCAAGTAGTATTTTAATGGATGACTAACTTTTACTTGAGTAACTTTCAATTAAAAGGTATCTATACTTTTATTCAAGTATCACAATTGGGTCATTTTTCCACCGCTGCTTACCATGGCAACTGAGAGCATTTTCCAAAAACTGCTTAACACTACCTTAGTAGTGTAATATTACTCCCAAGTTATCCAACTGCGCAGCGATGCAGTCTCTGTAGCCCAAACCTCTGGGCATGTCAAATAAAAGGCACACTGAGGTAGCTAGAAAACCACTTTTCAAGTGCACTGCTTTTAGACACACTGACATGACCTCACAGTGTCGGGAACCCAGGCGCCTGTCATGGAAAACTACAGACGTGTCATTAAAAAACCAAGAGGAATAGAATATGACTTTAACAGTATCAAAATACTGACAAAGTTCAATAATACAATGCTAGGGCATGAATGTTACCATCAATCGAACATGTATCAAGTCTCATGTGCTTAACTCTTAAATGTAACTACATGTAATCTAAAATGTAAACTACGTGATCCCCGAAAGTAATTATTTATCATGAGAGGACCATAAACAATAACTAGCAATGCTGCATACTCCAAGAAAGGCTAAAATCTCACCTTTCTGGTAAAAAACAGTTAGAAATTGCTGAGGTGTAGTCACTTTTGAGGACACAAGCTCAAGTAAACAGTGCAAATATGATACAAATATGAAAACATGAAATATTTCATATGACGTATTTCCTATTCAACAAAACTGTTTGAATAAGGCTTGAAATTATTTTATGCTTTCTAAATATAGTATCATCAAATTATAAAATCACTAACTATAAGATTTCCCCTTATAACTGTAAAATACACTACCGGTCAAAAGTTTTAGAACACCTACTCATTCAAGGGTTTTCTTCATTTTTACTATTTTCTAAATTGTAGAATGTTAAAAACTATGAAATAACATATATCGAATCATGTAGTAACCAAAAAAGTGTTAAACAAATCTAAATGTATTTTATATATGAGATTCTGCAAATAGCCACCCTTTACAACCATTGAATCTATATGTTTTGACAATGACAGTTTAAAATCGATGGTAACAGCAAGTAATATAGTCTCCTCAACTTGTTCCACAGCCACACCAATCATTACAGGATTCAGGTCTAGAGCTTAGGGAATTATTTGTAACAAATACAATGCTCTTAGTTTTAGAGATGTTCAGGAGCAGTTTATTACAAGCCATCCATTCCAAAACTGACGACAACTCATTGTTAAGGGTTTCAGTGACTTCATTAGCTGTGGTTGCTAACACGTATGTGGTTGAATCATCAGCATACATGGACACACTGGATTGTTTAATGCCAGTGGCATGTCATTGGTAAAAAATAGAAAAAAGTAGAGGGCCTAGAGAGCTTCCCGGTGGTGCACCACACCCTACATGTTTGACATTAGACAAGCTCCCATTAAAGAAACCCTCTGAGTTATCTTAGACAGATTGGTCTGAATCCACGATATGGCAGAGGTTGATAAGCAATGAAATATTCACTACCGTTCAAAAGGTTGGGGTCATTTATAAATGTCCTTGTTTTTGAAAGAAAAGCACATTTTGTCCATTAAAATATCATGAAATTGATCAGAGTGTAGACAGTGTAGACATTGTTAATGTTGTAAATGACTACTGTAGCTGGAAACAGCAGATTCTTTAGGGAATATCTAGGTGTACCCATTATCAGCAACCATCACTCCTGTGTTCCAATGGCACGTTGTGTTAGCTAATCCAAGTTTAGCATTTTAAAAGGCTAATTGATCATTAGAAAACCCTTTTGCGATTATGTCAGCACAGCTGAAAACTGTTGTACTGATTAAAGAAGCAATAAAAAAACTGGCCTTCTTTAGACTAGTTGAGTATCTGAGCATCAGCATTTGTGGGTTCAATTACATGCTCAAAATGGCCAGAAACAAAGACCTTTCTTCTGAAACTTGTCAGGCTATTCTTGTTCTGAGTAATGAAGGCTATTCCAGGCGAGAAATTGCCAAGAAACTGAAGATCTCATACAAAGCTGTGTACTACTCCCTTCACAGAACAGCGCAAACTGGCCCTAACCAGAACAGAAATGGGAGTAGGAGGCCCCGGTGCACAACTAAGCAAGAGGACAAGTACATTAGTGTCTAGTTTGAGAAACAGATGACTCACAAGTCCTCAACTGGCAGCTTCATTAAATAATACCCGCAAAACACCAGTCTCAACGCCAACAGTGAAGAGCCGACTCCGGGATGCTGGCCTTCGAGGCAGTCGCAAAGAAAAAGGCATATCTCAGACTGGCCAAAAAAGAAAAGATTAAGACGGGCAAGAGAACACAGACACTGGATAGAAGGCCAGCATCCCGTAGTCGCCTCTTCACTGTTGATATTGAGACTGGTGTTTTGCGGGTACTATTTAATGAAGCTGCCAGTCAGCAGGTACATGTTTATCATCAATTAGAAAAATACATTTCATAAATTCCTCAATTGCAGCGTCTGGATGCTCCTTGTTAATCAAATCAGACCAACAAATATTTTTTACATCATCCACATTAGTCACAGCAAAAGAAATTGCAAGATCTCTTATACACTATTCTTGGCCCTTCTTTTGGAACCTTGGTTCTCCTAGATATAGCCACTATATTGTTATCACTGCATCCAATGTGTACGGATACAGCTTTAGTTCAGAGTTGTACAGTATTAGTAAAAATGTGATCAAAACCTGAATGATCTTGTTCCTGTAGTGTTAGTAAACACACTGGTAGGTTGATTAATAACCGGAACCAGATTACAGGCATTGTTACAGTGAGAAACTTCCGAGCGGAGAGCTTGATGAAAACCAGTCAATATTCAGGTCCACAAGAAAGTAGACATCTCTGTTAACATCATAAACCCTATCTAGAATTTCATACATATTATTTAGATACTGACTGTTAGCACTTGTTGGCCAATAGCAACACCCCAAAATAATAGGTTTTGATGACTGTAAAATAGATATACGTTCCCCTCAAGTTCTTGGCTTTTTCCAGAACCACTACCTTGTCCTTGAACCTCAGGATGTCACACCCTGATCTGTTTCACCTGTCTTGTGCTGGTCTCCACCCCTCTCCAGGTGTCTCCCATTTTCCCCATTATCCCCTGTGGTTTTATACCTGCGTTTCTGATTGTCTGTTGCCAGTTCGTCTTGTCCCGTCATGTCCCACCAGCATGTTGCCGTGTTTCTTGTGCTCTAGTTTTTATTTTTCCTACTCTTCTCCTGACCTTTCTGCCTGTCCTGACCCTGATCCTGCCTGCCGTCCTGTACCGTCTTGACTCTGATTTGGATTATGACTCTTTGCCTGTGTCGTGATGTTGGTACCATTAATGCGATGACGATTATTTTATCAAATTAATGAACTGTGTTTAATTATTACGATGATTACATTCATCTTGTAACAACTAACTCACACGCAATCTTGAGGCACCACGGAAAAAGTTTACATTTTCCAGAAGTAACTCAAGAATATCAGAGTATATCGTTATCATCTTAGCCATCCATTCATTATTATTAACTCATATCAGTATAATTCTGAACGTCGCATAATCCGTTAAATCTGCACAAACCCTAGTCTAAATGATGACTCAGCGATACACAAATTGGCCTAATTATTTACTTACTAACTAAATAATCACACAGAATTACATAAACACACACACAGGTTCGATTATACGTTGATTACTAACAATGCAATGAAAGGTCCCTGGTAGACTAAACCTATTTAACGGCTTGGAAATAGCGGGAGAAGGAGAGACAAAGGAATTCAACTATCGTACATACAGTTGAATAATACGCTCATCATAAATATGGATATTTAGCACCTAAACAACCGCTCATTCGGATTTAGAAACGCAATGTACATATTTATGCTTGTATGTCTTTGTCGTCTCTCTCTGTTGAAATCACCCAATCAGTATGTGACGAATAGTTTGAAAGAAAGTCTCTGGTTGTCCACCAGAGGTCACCATGCCCTTAGTAGTAGCTTTCTTTGCTGGAAGTGTTCGTTAGACTGGATACAACACGTTCTGATAAGGAAATGTTCTTTTCTCATCTTTGGTTGAGTTTCCTAGACTACATTACATGCAGAGCTGCATGTCTTGTCTTCGTCTTCGTTGAGTTACCCTTTTCTGGTCTGATAGAGTCTAACCATTTTACCATCGAACCATAGCTCTACATTTTCTGGTCTAGTAGTTTTAAACCATTTGTGATGTCTGGCTTACCGTCTGTACAGTTGTACAACTGAAATGTGTCTTCTGCATTTAACCCAACCCCTCTGAATCAGGGAGGTGTGGCGGGCTGCCATAATCGACATCCATGTCTTCATTGCCCAGGGAACAGTGCCTTGCTCAGGCAGTTCGACAGATCATTACCTTGTCAGCTCGGGGATTTGTTCCAGCAACCTTTCGGTTACTGGCCCTATGCTCTAACCACTAGGCTACCTGCCGCCCCTAGTCTGTATTTAAATTGCAACCATTTCCATGTGTAGCCACCACTCCACGTTTTCTGGTCTAATGTAAATTTCGTTAGGAGTCGTTTTATAAGCACTCTGGAATAAGGGACGTTCCACCCTTTTGGCATAATGTCTGTGCTCACGTGGGCGTGGTTACTAACTGGGTAAAACTTTACATGAAAAACAATTATCTAATTTAGAAGGATAAAATCACATTTAATCTTCTCACAAATAGTTTCATATTTAATCATATGAGTTTTACAACATTTAGACTACAAAAACAAAGCTCTTAAAGTTACAATGTTTCTGTTACAACATATTTAATGATACCACAAAATCACAAATGATACGACATCATCATTGTTTTTCATCCCCACCGACCATTTCCCACATTCTTTATGTTAGGAATATTGTTTCATTATCCCCTTTTGGATGTTGAAGTTCTTTGGGCAAGAATCTCTTTATACCACTCAGACATTCCATTCGTGGATACTGAGAGGCAGAGAGTTAGAAACCATTTACGACTGGTCGTAAAGTCATTAAACCGCTCTATTTGATCCTCACCCAAGAGTGAAAAGTCATGACACCATCCTTGACCTACCGATTGCCTGCCATCCTGTACCTGCCGGACTCGGATTTGGACTACGACCCTTTGCCTGCCTTGACTTACCTTTTGCCTGCCCTTTGTACTATAATAAACTCTGAGACTTGTACTATCCACCTTGACAACTATCAGCCTGGGCCTGTTACCTGGGTCGGTGTTGGGTTCTCCAGTCCTGTGGGCGCATTCTAACTCAATCTTCATGTGGTCCGTCTTCAGTTTCTCAGAGATCATTTTCCTCACTATGTCCTCAAACTCCGTCCAGATCTCATGTGGAGATTCTGCAATTCCATCTACAACAATGTTGTTCCATTTTGATTGTCCCTCGAGATAATCTGATTTCTCTGGCATTGTTATCATGGATTCACATATAGAACGGATGTCCTCTCTCAATGATTTATAGATTTTTGCCATCTTGCCGTTTTCCTGTTTAAACTCATCTAGCTGACCCTGTGAGAACTGCAAACTGTTCTTCAGGTCCTGGACTTCTCTGCTCCATTATTCTATTAGTTGACTGCACCAGTATTTGAACACAATACTTGAAGCTATTTTCTTGGTGTTGTAACAACTGCTTGTAGAACTCTTTTTGTTTGTTTAAAAGATCCTTGTGATCGAGATACACCACTGTCCTCAACGGTACTCCCACCAGATTTGGTCTTTGTCATGGTAGCAACGTAGGCTATGCTGTTACTCCCTGAAATTCCAGGCAGGGCAGGTCACAGAGAAGATAGAAACAGCAACAAAATACGTATCTAGACAACCACAAGACCAGGATAATCTGCGGTCCCAGCCACAAGGGAAAACCACATTGTGGGCTGTGTTCAAGTTCTCAAGAAAACCCCTCTAGCTTGATAGGCAGCTAACAGTGGCAGCTAGGTTACCTGCTACGCCAAGCAGCTCATCATCAGACCCTTGGTCGTCAGGATCCCTGGACAGATAGCAGAGGTCCCAGCAACTGACGCCAACCGCGTCGCGGGATCCAAAATCAAAAAGGTACAGGGGACCCTAAACAGGGGACTTTAAATCTAAGAAGTTTTAAACTATACTCCTACACTTAATGTACTGCCACTTTAAGCCCCTGCTGACT
The DNA here is from genome assembly GCF_036934945.1 of Oncorhynchus masou masou. Classification (NCBI taxonomy): domain Eukaryota; kingdom Metazoa; phylum Chordata; class Actinopteri; order Salmoniformes; family Salmonidae; genus Oncorhynchus; species Oncorhynchus masou. The sequence continues at coordinate 41,267,458 of NC_088236.1, read as the reverse complement.
GAAGACTTAACAATATTGAAAATATTGAATCTCAAATCTGAATCTTGTGGTTTCTGTTGACAGAAGAATGGATCAGATCTGATCCTAACGTTATGGTGTCTTACCAAAGTAGAAGTAGCCCCCCTCATCCCTGGGTTGGAAGAAGCGTCCGCGGGCCTGGGCGTGAACATCTGCCCCTTTCTCCACCAGCAGCTCCACGTACTGCTTACAGCGCCTCTCAATGGCGATGTGGAGCGCCGTCTGGCCTGTCAAACCACACAACAGTCAGTCAACACATTGGGTAAAGGGACAAGTGGTTAAATTGGGATTCTTAAATCAGTCATATATTCTCTATTCCAGCCTTGCCTGAGAGGGACTGAAGTCTACAGTCAATGTATTACATTGTTTGGAGTCTCACTGCCACCTTCAGCAGTGCGGAAAGGTGCATTGACTAGAGGTCTCGGACAAAGACGCAAAAATGACTGGGTCGAAGGTCAACCTCTTTCCTCTCCTATCTGCATTTCAACAATGGTATTGTTGAAACTAAGGCGATACCACATTCAATAAGTCCTTGCATCTCATCAATAAATGTGTTTTTTTAATGCTCAACAAAGGTGGCTTGGTTCTGCTGCAGTGTCAAATCTGTGAACAGTCATGGCACACAGGCATACAGACATAAACACATTCCTTCTGGCTTGTATGTTCATTAAAGGGGACCTGTACCAACAGTAAGTAGACCATATGGCTGCCATGGGCTCCTCAGCAATCACCATCTGTCTACTACTTCATTACTGTGTGGAGGTGGACTATGGTTGTGTCTGAAATGGCATCCTATTCCCTATATAGTGCACTACCTTTGACCAGAGCCCTATGGAAAAAAAGTGCACTACATAGGGAGACATTTCAGACACACGGAATGTGAGATATCCTGGCAAAAGTGTGAAATCCCATTCTAACAGCAAATCTTGAAGTGGCTGACATAGTGTGTGATGAATGAAGTGTTTTTTAGACAAGGAGTTTATTGTGCTTAGACCTAAGACAGTGGATGGAAGAAATAGGTGTGCTGAACTGCGGTTTACAAGCTGTAAAGGCACATCTTGTAGGTGTAACAGCCACATCATCCAGCCTTCCTCTGGAAATAGAAGCCCCATAGAGCAGCCCTGTGTTGGCCCGGAGACTAGGATGTGTGGTCTCTTTGTGCAGAAGGGGCAGTGGAAGACTCGTTGTAGGTAAGTGCGTCTCTATTAAGCCTGCCTTCGTGGAAGTACTACTGGGCTACGTGTGCATAGTTGGCACTACATTTCAGGTAGGTACTTTTATCTGTGATAATATCAAATTATTGACACAGTCCAAGTTTGAAATAATCTACTTCAATCCTAGTCAAATGACTGGTTAATACAGGGTCGTGTTCATTAGGGCACGCAATTAATAATTGTAAAGGTTCACAACAGAACCCAAAAGTGAGCATTTCAGTCAATGAGGTACCTATTGAACAGGACCCTGGTGTTTTTAGAGGCTAAAATGTGAAGAGAGTTTACCTCTGTAGTAGACGTCTCTGAAGGGCGTGTTGATGAACTCATGGAGGTTGACTGTCTGCTCTGCGATGTCCATCAGCATAGGAATGGTGTCATTCTGACCACTGTACAGGTTCAGAAGGGCTTTGGGCAGGCATGTCTTGCCTGTAGAAGGTTCTGGGAGAAAATAAAACCAAATTGATGAGGGGAGGGGTACTCAGAAACGACATGTACATGTATAGTTCTGGACATAAAAAAAATGACTTTTAAAATATCCTTTAGGGAGCAAGGTACATTGTTCATGTGACAAACGGTCTTGCAGCCACGGCGACACCAAGTGCCAAGTTCATAAGCAATCACCTAATAAACGATGTAATGAAATGCATTTCTGAAATATACCCTGCACCTCTCTGATTCAGAAGGGTGGGGTTAAATGCGGAAGACACATTTCAGTTGTACAACTGACTAGGTATCCCCTTTCCCCAGATGGAGCAGGACCCTCCAATTTGAAGCAAATGCTTTTTCACTGTGCTGCAGTACAGGTGAACTTTAAGCACAGTTCTGTGTATCATAGAGAGGAACTTCCAACAAATCACCGGAAACACAGTTGCCAGTTGAAAGAAGAGAAAGAGGTTAGGGACACAGAAAACATTTTTATGTTGGTTGAAAAAGTAAAAACTGGTGATAAATCGTTAGTGATAAAATAAGAAAGGAAAGGGAAGCAAGCAAGACATTTCACTAAACAGGAAAATGTCTCAAAACCAGGAGAAACAACAGCCAAACTAAATGTGGTGGTCAAGTAAGTTGTCTGCTTCTATTGTTTACTTTTAGTCTGAGTTTTTCATGTAGTCTGTCAAGCCACTTGAGTCATTTTCTTCCCAGAAGGAGACAGTTTGCTGTGATTTCTCTCTGCTCTCTGTTATAAAGCACACACACATACACACACAAACACACACACACACTGGCAACAGGATGCTGTCCTTGGACCCACCTTTGACAGGACAAAATCTCTGACATCACAGTAGCTTCCTTCTCATTACTCTATGGCAGGGGTGTCAGTCATTCAATGGAGGGCCTAGTGTTTGCAGGTTTTGTGGTTTTCAATTAAGGCCTAGACAACCAGTTAAGAGGAGTTCTTTACTAATTAGTGACCTTAATTCATCAATCAAGTACAAGAAAGGAGTGAAAACCCAGACACTCGCCACTAAGTGGAATGAGTGCTCTATGGAGCCAAGAACAACGGGGAAGTCACAGGACAAAAAGGACAAAAAGGTCTGTTTAGACATCGATACCTATTATCAATACATAAAGTCATGACAAAACTCCAGGATGAAGGTGTTAGTAACAGGGCTAAGTGGACTAAAAAGTAAGGCTTCTCCTTTAGTAAGGCAACTGTAACAGATGTGAGATGTTTTGTTGTTTCATGACACCCAATTGGTAGTTACAGTCTTGTCCCATCGCTGCAACTTCCGTACGGACTCGGGAGGTGGCGAAGGTCGAGAGCCATGCGTCCTCCGAAAAACACAACCCTGCCAAGCCGCACTGCTTCTTGACACAGTGCTCGCTTAACCCCGAAGCCAGCCGCACCAATGTGTTGGAGGAAACACTGTACAACTGGCAACCGAAGTCAGCGTGCATGAACCCAACCCACCACAAGGACTCGCTAGAGCGCGATGGAACAAGGACATTCCGGCCGGCCAAACCCTCCCCTAACAACGCTGGGCCAATTGTGGGCCACTTCATAGGTCTCCCAGTCGCGGCTGGCTGCGACACAGCCTGGGATGGAACCCGAGTCTGTAGTGACGCCTCTAGCACTGCGATGCAGTGCCTTTGACCTCTGTGCCACTCGGGAGGCCAGATGTGGCATGTTTGAGATAAAGTTCTGATGCTATCTTAGTCGTACCCCTTAAGCCCCACCCCTTGGGGCGGCAGGTAGCCTAGTGGTTAGAGTGTTGGGCCAGTAACCGAAAGGTTGCTAAATCGAATCCCCGAGCTGACAAGGTAAAAATCTGTTGTTCTGCCCCTGAACAAGGCAGTTAACCCACTGTTCCTAGGCCGTCATTGTAAATAAAAGTTTGTTCTTAACTGAATATCCTTGTTAAATCAAATCTAATTCAACAGACACACACTTTCTCTCTTTTCCTCCGACCTTTCTGCGTTTGGCTGTGAAAGCTGAGACAAGAGATATTTGGCACCACAGGGCTCCACCCACCACACCACCAATGGGGTCGTCTCACCTTTGAACTCCTCGTCGGTGAGCCTCTTTTCGTGACCCTGTAGGTACTCCAGCAGGCCGGAGAGGGCCTCTGGGTCGGCCCGTGACACGCCATCGAAGAGCAGCACGCGGTTAAACACCTTCAACACCTTGGGCGGGTCCAAGCCCGGAGGGTCCAGACTTTCATTGCAGGACGTCTCAGTTTTACTATGTAGGGACCATTGACATACATATACTCACATACACTGAGTGTACATTAGGAACACCTCTGTCTTTCCATGACATAGACTAACCAGGTGAATACAGGTGAAAGCTATGATGTCACTTGTTAAATCCACTTCAATCCGTATAGATAAAGGGGAGGAGACAGGTGAAAGAAGGATTTTTAAGCCTTGAGATAATTGAGATGTGGATTGTGTATGTGTGCCATTCAGAAGGTGAATAGGCTAGCGAAAATATTTAAGTGCCTTTGAACGGAGTATGGTAGTAGGTGCCGTGCCAGGCGCACCGGTTTGAGTGTGTCAAGAACTGCAACTGGGTTTTTCACGCTCAACAGTTTCACTGAGTGTACAAAACAGTAGGCACATCTTCCTAATATTGATTTGCTCTGCCTTTTGCCCTCAGAATAGCCTCAATTCATGGACATGGACACTACAGTACAAGGTGTTGAAAGAGTTCCACATGGATGTTAGCCCACGTTGACAGTTGTGTCAAGTTGGCTGGACGTCCTTTGGGCGGTGGACTATCCTTGATAGAGTCCATGCCCTGACGAATTGAGGCTGTTCTGAGGGCAAAAGGAGGTGCGCCTCAGTATTAGGAAGGTGTTCCTAATGTTTTGTACACTCAGTGTATAACACATACTCTAAGTGTTTATAGACATCATTGGTAGGGACACAGAAATCCCTCAGTGTTACATTACTGATCCAAAATGAAAGATGGCGGCTGTTTACTGGACAATTTTTTTTAAATGGTGATCTCTGGCGTCTATAGGCCTACAGGTGGTGGGACTAAACAGTGGGGGTCAAGAATGGCAGTTGGGCCACCACTTTATTTAAAGCCAACAGTAAAATAATGCTTTATCACTTGTTATAAGCATATATGAGCCTTTAAAATATCTTATTATGAGGCTTATATGCTTTGTCTCTCTAGCAAATGTTCAATACACTCAAAATGGCAGGTATTTAGTCGGGATCATAATGCGATGATAAAAGTATATTATATGGGGGTCATACATGCTTATGACAAGTCAAACAATGCATTATAACTCCATCACAATTCATCATACCTGTGGACTATATAAAGTGTTACCAGTGGTTGTAGCCTAGAAAAAAAGTTGACCGTTAAACCATATAAAGTGAACCGCTGTCCAAATTCTACTACTGAACTACTCACTAAATAGACCTCACTGTGAAACAGGTAGCCAGGAACAAGCTCCAGCCTAAATATTACCTCAACGGCTGCGAGGAGAGAAACAACAACACACTCTCTGTTAGATGACTGAATGTCCCTCTGACTAGCCCTTCTGTTTACGAAGTTCCACATGAGAGGGACACACCTCTGTGACTAAACAGTGGCAGCTGAAGGAGTTTCTATATTTTTGCAATGAGCCATTTTTTCCAAGCCAAGCCTTTGATTAATAATGAAAACTGCAATGTATTGTAAAAATAGAATATTAATACAACTCTCAGCTCAGAAACCAAGCCAATTTGATCAACATTTTTAGGGGAAATCTCTTATATGGTAGAAATATATAGCCACAATCATAGAGGCAGTTTTTGTGTTTCTATAAACCAGACCATCTCTTACGGGAATTTGTCCTTTATATTATATGGTGAGGTGTTAAACATGTCGAACAACCTTCGGTCCCAAGAACAAACCCTATGGTGTGGTCTGTGTAACAGAGATGGTTAGGTGAATCACAATTGTGTGATAAACAACCTTGCCTGACACCAGAAGACTTGCGTTCCCTCTCCAAGCCGATGCCTAGACTTTAAGCTCAGGGGGTTAACACAGTCTTGTGGCATGCAGGAGAAACCGAGTTCGAACCCAGTCGGTCACATTTACACCCCAGAAGGGATCGACTATGCTGCTTCTAACTCCACACGTTGTTCAACAATCTGCTCCTAGACTCCTGAAAGCCACCATAAAGAATGAGTCACGTCTCTACTTCAAAACAGTGGGCCCTCCTCACCCTCGCGGGAGCTTCTTCCTGCGTGGCTTCTTGTTGTTGGTGTGCCTGTAGGTACCATAGTCAAAGAGAGAGTCCATGGGGGCTTTCTTGGGGCCGGGCGCCACGGGTGACTCGTAGATGGTCGACTCCAGCATGTCCATGGGGTTAGAGATGCCCTTCTTAAAGGCACCGTGGAACTTCATGCGGAGGTTTTGTCGGCCGTCCCCTGGCTGCAGCTGGCCTGGCCGGTCGACATCCGGAGTCGGGTCCTGAGGTGACTGGGAGCCCTCCTCACTCTCAAACAGGTCGGCCAGTGCCGACAGATCAGGACAGGTACCATCGGCATCAGGCTGTCCCTCGCCACTTCCTCTTCCCTCCCCTGAGCCCGAGGACAGGGCAGCCTTGTTCGTAGCCGAGGGAGGCGTGTCCGTCTCTGTCATGGCGATGCGGCACCTTCTCAGTAGAGTGGCAGGGGAGCGGTCCTAAAAAAACACCATAGCAAAATACACAGGTTATAACTCCATCTGGGTCATAGGTCAAAGGCACGGGAGAGAAACTTAGCAGTCCAATCATAAATCTTGTAGTTGGTCTCACTCAACTGTGAATGACCTGGGTCGTGTTCATTTGGGCACACAAGCAGAAAATATGTTTGCCACAGAAAACGAATAAAAAGGTTCCTGTTTCAGCCTGTTGTCTTCTTCTATCTGGTGCTTAATGAACAGGACCCTGAACAAGTATCACTGATTGCACAACAAACAGTTACTTGAATCGAATGAGCCTTTGGGTGATTGAACTGTGTATTTCAAGAAACAGAAAATGTATGTCTAAAAGTGATTCTCCTGTATGTAGCCTTGATCCTGAAGTAGCCAGGGCTGAAATGGTACCCTATTTCCTTTCTAGTGCACTACGGGGGTAATACCCTATGGGCCCTGGTCAAATGTAGTGCACTGCAACCCAGATGTGTGTGGGCAGAGCTCTGGCATCCTGCTCATCTTGTGGGCCACGTTGATGGCACAGAATGTCCACCAGTCAGCCATTTGCAGCCGCTGGCAGCCTGGGAACGTCATCTGTAAATATTGAGCAATGCATTGCCTGACCATTACTGGCCCAAGATCAGTGCATGGTAGTGGTGCCCAGATTTTTCCATTTGGGGTCGGAGAACAGAGTGGGATGCCTCTGAATTTCCAACCAGTTTACTGACCAGACGGAGAACACAGAGGATGACTTCAAATACACTTTTCCCATGACTGAGTATTTTCTGCAAAGCATTTTCTCTTCTTTCCAACAGACACTGGGAGACGAATTCACCTTTCAGCAGGACAATAACCTAAAAGGCCAAATCTACACTGGATTTGCTTACCGAGACCACAATATTTCTGAGTGGCCTAGTTTTGACTTAAATCATCTTGAAAATGTATGGCAAGACATGAAAATGTTTTTGTTTTTTTAGCAATGATCAACAACCAACTTGACAGAGCTTGAAGAATTGAAATAAGCATAATGTGCAAATATTGTATAATCCAGGTGTGCAAATATCTCAAGAAACGTACCCAAAAAGACTCCCAGCTGTAATCGCTGCCAAAGGTGATTCTACCATGTATTGTTTCAGGGGGTTGAATACTTATCTAATCAAGATATATTAGTGTTGGTCGTTGCCGATCTACACAAGATGTTAAACAACAAAATCTGGAAAAAGTAAAGCGGTGTGAATACTTCCTGAAGTCACTGTACACAAGTAACCCATTACTACATTATAGTAACGCTATGTAATATGTGTCTCCCTTTCTTTTGCCGATGCTAACCTGACTAAAACAGAGAGGGAACTACCTGGTTCAAGTAAGAAAAAAAACCAATATGTGCTGCAAAACATGTATCTAATGGCCACGGCCCAGAAGCCTTCTCAAGTGGGGAAACATGCAAACCACCACCTGACAAAATCTGATTGGCTACACTGCTAAATGGTGCATTCTCTACTCGGGGATGACAGAGACAGAAAGCTGGTAAAGACCTATGACCCCTGCGAATGGAAAGGGCAAATCCCACGTGTGTTCTCCTGAGGTCCTGGGTTCTATTCAGATGGTCGCTTAATCCCTCCGTACCTCATTCATCCCTTATGTCACGCTAAGGTGCTGAGTTCTTCTTCAGGGGAAGCTGGAAGTGACGCTGGAGCATGGGGGGGGGGGTCCTGTTTAAGCAAAAACACAAAATAAATGGTATTTATTAACAGCATTAATACAGACTGGTCGACTGGCAGGAGAGCTTGATAAACTGATGAAAGAGAAGGGTGTCAGAGTAAGTAGAGGTTAGTCCACAGTCCCTCCATGGGAAGCTCCATTTGTCACTATGGGCAAAATGTGTGTTCTGGTTGATCTTCTGGTTACTAAACATACACTACATGACCAAAGGTATGTGGACACCTGCTCGTCGAACATCTCATTCCAAAATCATGGACATTAATTTGGAGTTGGTCTGCCCTTTGCTGGTATTACAGCTTCCATTATTCTGGGAAGGATTTCCATTTGGTGATGCTGCGAGAACCTGCTTCCATTCAGCCACAAGAGCATTAGTGAGGTTGGGCACTGATGTTGGAGCGATTAGGCCTGGCTCGCAGTCGGTGTTACAATTCATCCCAAAGGTGTTCGATGGAGTTGAGGTCAGGGCTTTGTGCAGGCCAGTCAAGTTCTTCCGCACCGATCTCGACAAACCATTTCTGTATGGACCTCGCTTTGTGCACGAGGGCATTGTGAGGTTGAAACAGGAAAGGGCCTTCCCTAAACTGTTGTCACAATGTTGGAAGCACAGAATCGCCTAGAATGCCATTGTATGCTGTAGCGTTAAGATTTCCCTTCAATGGTCCTAGCCCGAACCATGAAAAACATCTCCAGACCATTAATCCTCCTCCACCAAACTTTACAGTTAGCACTATGCATTCGGGCAGGTAAAGTTATCCTGGCATCCACCAAACACAGATTTGTCCATCAGACTGTCAGAGGTGAAGCGTGATTTATCACTCCAGAGAACGCATTTCCACTGTTCCAATGGAAACCCATTTCATGAAGCTCCAGAAGACCAGTTCTTGTGCTGACATTGCTTCCAGAGGCAGTTTGGAACTCAGTAGTGAGTGTTGCAACCGAGGACAAACTATTTTTATGCTACGTGCTTCAGCACTCGGCGGTCCTGTTCTGTGAGCTTGTGTGGCCTACCACTTTGCGGCTGAGCTGTTGTTGCTCCTAGACGTTTCCACTTCACAATAACAGCACTCACAGTTGACCGGGGAAGCTCTAGCAGGACAAACATTTTACGAACTGACTTGTTGGAAAGGTGGTATCCTATGACCGTGCCATGTTGAAAGTCACTGAGCTCTCGGTATGGGCATTCTATTGCCAATGTTTGTCTATGGAGATTGCATGGTGGTGTGCTTGATTTTATACACCTGTCAGCAACGGGTGTGGCTGAAAAAGCCGAATCCACTAATTTGAAGGGGTGTCCACATACTTTTGTATATATAGTGTTGCTTTGTACAAAACAAGCTGTATCCTGTTGGGGAATCATTGGAAACCCAAGTTAAGGTCTCCTGACAGAATCAACCATACAGTTGTGTCTGGCCTTTACTATGACAAATCCAGCAACATCTTTTTGTTTCAGAGATACACATGCATGCACTTGCACACACACACAGACAAGCACGCACGCACGCGCACACAGACACACACAGAGAGAGAAAGCAATGCATGCTGTGTCATCATTCTGGATTCCCCAGGATGTAGTCACCTTGTCTAGGCATTCTTTTAACAGTGAGTTATACAGTACATCCTTGGTATCAACTACAAACATCATAAACTGTAGCATGTCCTTGGCTGTAGAATGTTCTCACTCTTTCTGACAGCACATGGGGTTGACATGTAAACTTCCTCCAAGAGGAGCAACACAAATAGAGAGACTGCAATCCAGTCAGGGAAAAGAGAGTGCCTCTAGTACACTCCAACAAATAGGATTATCAGACTTTACTGTGGAGGGTGAAAAGATGAAAGGATGAAGAGCAGCTTTCTTTGATAAACTCTCCAAACAGAGGGGTGACAAATGAACAAGTCATCCACCAGGCGTGTTTGAGACTACTCTGTTGAGTTCAAACAAAGAATGAGTCCAGAACCAGGAGCTAATACTATTGTGTGTTCACACCAGTGGATGCTGGCTTCAATTTAATGGTTCAATGCAGCCGTTTTTATCTCAATATCAAAGCATTTCTGGGTAACAATGAAGTACCCTTAAGGTGATCGTTTTCAATTAAAATGGTTAAATAAATAACAAAAATGGCTTCGTAGCAGCTTCTTCAAGCAAGAATTATGCTAGGACCGTCTGGGAGTGGTCTGACTGGGGATGGGAAAACTAAAAATGTGCTGTTATTGGCAAAGAAGTTTGTAACTCTCTTCTTATTGGTCTATTAACTAATTTACCGCATGGTGATGTCACCATGGAAGGCTAAGACTCCATCCAACGAAAACAGGCTGAACCTTCAGGCAGTCTTTTCAAACAGCTCTTACACTAAAAGGGATCATTATAAATTGCACATATTCATATTATTATTCCAACCTCATAGTATGGAAATATATATAAAACATAGGCAAATCAAGTTTTTGACTGCACTGGGCCTTTAAATCAGAGGACAGGCTCATTAATACAATGGAACTGTGTCAAATACAAAATGTGTACCGTTCCATTAATTAAATTCCAGCCACTACTATGAGCTGTCCTCCCTTCATCAGTCTCCACACATTCACACACTCCTCCAACATATTGGTAGTAGTAATGATTTATGATGACATGTCAGCTGGGTCAGACTGAGGATAACTATCCCCTTAGAGACACAGTGTGACTTCCTTAATCCTCCTCATGGATTTAGTGGATATGATCCAGACCACTGGGGAATGTCTGGGTGCAAATATGGTCGTGGGAAAATGGGGGTTAGCAAAAAAAAGTTCCACTATTGTTTCAACCACAGCCCCCAACTCTACAATAGGTTTCACATTCATGTGGATGCATGCCTGACAGCAGAGGATATGTTCATAACCCCAATGTCTTAAAGCTACAATATGTCACTTTTGGGGCAATCTGAGCAAATTCACATGGAAATGTGAGTTGCAGATCTTTCGTTCCCGTTGAAAGTAAGTCTAAGAAGCGGTAGATCTGTTCTATGTGTGCAATTTCTATGCTTCCCATTCTGAAGTTTCGTTTTTGTGTCTTTTACTTTCGGTTTTGAACAGCAGCTTTAAACAGCTGAATATACAAATATGTTTGGTTATGGAAATATATTTCACAGCGGGTTTGATTGTACAATGATTCTCTACACAATGACTGAAATTAGGCAAACTATTAGAATTTTAGCAACTAGGAAATGGCGGAGCGATTTCGGCATTTAATTGTATATTTTGGCCTTTCTACCCAAATCTGAATAGAAAAATTAAAATAAAAAGCAATTAAAGATGCACTATGCAGAAATTGCTCTGCCATTTCCTGGTTGTAAAAATTCTAATAATTCGCCTAATTTCAGTTTATGTGACAAAACAAACAGTCATTGTGAAGAGAATCATTGTAGGCCTACCATCTAAACCACTATGACATATTTTTTCCATAACCAGAAATATTGTATATTCAGCTGTTTGAAGATGGTGTACAAAACCGATTTTAAAAGACAAAAAAACTTCAGAACGGAAAGCTCAGAAATAGCACACATAGAATGGGCACAATACGGTATATACCTTCATAAAGTGTTCTTCAAATGCAGTTCTAAAAATATGAAACACATAGTTCAACACAAAATACTCTGTTGAAAATAGGAACCCTTAATGGGGTAAAACGTGTTACCTTAAAACGTGTTACCTTAAAACGTGTTACCTTAAAACGTGTTCGTGCTTACCTTGTCCTGTAATCAATAGACCTTTTGTGCAGCGCAGTTTTTCTTTCTTAACGATAGGAAAAGTTCTGAAAGGTTTGTGCACAAAACATTTGGATCGACTTCCTCCCGATTTTAGTACCTTAGTTACTTCTTTCTTCAACTATTTTGAAGAAATTGGTGATCTGATTTCGGGTGTAGCCTCGTCCAGTCATTATTCAGCTCTCCAGGCAGTGTTCCCAGATAAATTTACACACTGCTACAGCGGCATACCTCAGTCCTTTGCTTTCCATGTTCACGCATCCAACTCGCCGCCCACCTAAACAAGGGGCGCTTTATTAAAAGTGTTTGTGTGGGGACTAACAGTAGAATGACTACTCTTAACGTCAGTCCCACAGGAGGGCTTTTTTTGTTTGTAAAACTACAAAAATCTTTGTAGTGGAGTTTTTCCTAATTCCATTAATTGTCTATAATCACATGCCGTCTAAATCAGATAGGATACTGTAATAACTCAGTCTGAAAACCACCAGAAAGTAACCCAGATGCACCCCAAGTGGATTATAAAACAACTTGACCTGTTTATTTTACCCATAAATGTATCTAACTGAACAAAAATATAAACGCAACATACAACAACTTCAAAGATTTCACTGAGTTACAGTCTATGTAACAAATTCATTTGCCAGCAGCATACTTCCCTGCATCCCACTTCCAGCTTGCTTTTGAAGCTAAACAGGGTTGGTCTCTGGATTGAAGACCAGAAACTGCTAGAGTGGTGTTGGAGGGCCAGTAGGAGGCACCCTGTCCTCTGGTCGAAAGAAAATATTGCAATGCCCTGTGTCGGGTGCTGTCTTTCGGATGGGATGTTAAACGGGTGTCCTTACTATCTGTGGTCTCTAAAGATCCCATGGCACTTATTGTAAGAGTATGGGTGTTAACCCCGGTGTCCTGGTTAAAGTCCGAATCTGGCCCTCAAACCATCATGGTCACCTAATCATCCCCAGCTTACAATTGGCTCATTCATCCCACCTCCTCTCCCTTGTAACTATTCCCCAGGTTGTTGCTTAAATGAGAACGTGTTCTCAGTCCTTACCTGGTAAGATAAGGGTTAAATAAATAGAAAATAGGACCTTATCTATTGATTTCACATGACAGCGCAAGGGTGCAGCAATGGGAAGCCCACCCACTTGGAAGCCATGCCCACCCACTGGGGAGCCAGTCCCAGCCAATCAGACTATTTTTTCCCACAAAAGGGCTTTTTTACAGACATAGATACTCCTCAGCACCCCCCCAGAAGATCCCGCAGGTGAAGAAGCCGGATGTGGAGGTCCTGGGCTGACGTGGCTACACGTGGTCTGCAGTTGTGAGGTCAGTTGGACATGCTGCCAAATTCTCTAAAACAATGTTGGAGGTGGCTTATTGTAGAGAAATGAACATTCAATTTTCTGGCAACAGCTCTGGTGGACATTCCTACAGTCAGCATGCCAATTGCATGCTCCCTCAAAACATTGGCGGTATTGTGTTGAGTGGCATTTTGTCTCCAGCACAAGGTGCACCTGTGTAATGATCATGTTGTTCAATCATATTTTTGATATGCCACACCGGCCAGGTGGATGGATTATCTTGGCAAAGGAGAAATGCTCCCTAACAGGGACGTAAACAAACTTGTGCACAACATTTGATAGAAATAAGCTTTTTGTGCATATGGAACATTTCTGGGATCTTTTATTTCAGTTCATGAAAGCAACACTTTACATGTTGCACTTATAATATACTTTAAACCTAGGCTGCTGTAACTGAAGTGTGTGGCCATGCACCATTGAATTTCACAAAATACGCACACACATTCAGTCATAATGCACGATTCAATATGAAATTACAAACAATTGGTCATGGTTTATTGTGAAAATCAGTTTACAATATCAGTTGAAAATAATGTAAATTATCTTGCAGCATTAATGGACTGCAATTAAATGCTTTTCATCACACGTTTTCAGAGATAAATACATTTTCATAGCCAGAAAAGGAAAAACAGTTCAAATAAGCAATCAATTTTCAGTGTATTTAATGGTTAATGGAAATTTGCTATAATTCCACAAAGTCTTATGACATTCTTTGATGTCCAGGCAACCACACTAATTCCTATTGCATAGGTCATGGAAAGGGAAACATCTCACCTAAACATTCTTCATTTTATAAGATTGCTGAAGAAACTAGTGTAATGACAGAGTGTCAATGTACAAACAAACTTACACAAAGACTATCTTGAGATGGTATTAGGAAGAAATTCAGAATTGAAACCGAGGCATCCCAAGCTAAGATACATGACATGGCGCATGATGGAGCAAGACAAACTGTCTACAAGTGGTGTTCATTATAAACACACAGTAATAAAACATTTTGGAACATGGAAAACATGCATTTCTTCCATTTGGTGCGTAATGAACATGACCCAACTCAAGAGGCAGCCATTCAGTAAAATTGCACTGTTGGATGAAGACAAAGACAGTGAGTTCACCAGGGTAGCCTAGTGGTTAGAGTGTTGGACTAGTACATTACATTACATTTAAGTCATTTAGCAGACGGAAAGTTGTGAGTTCAAACCCCCGAGCTGACAAGGTACAAATCTGTCGTTCTGCCCCTGAACAGGCAGTTAACCCACTGTTCCTAGGCCGTCATTGAAAATAAGAATGTGTTCTTAACTGACTTGCCTGGTTAAATAAAGATGAAATGAATAATCTCCCCTGTGTCACTAGCAGAGGACACAGTTAGATTAACAATATTGGAGGGCAATAGTCTATGGCTTGAATCACCCACTCCAATTACAAAGCACACTTCAAATAAACCTGGTTTACTATTCATATTGAACACGGCATCATGATTTTATTTCACAATTAATCACATTTATTAAATCAGCCTAAAATTAAATCTTCCCATGGATTGATTTCAATGTCACTCATCAAGTAATGGTTATACAATAATTCCTTTCTAACAAAATGGCTTGAATTTTACACAACACTTTAAAAGTCTCACTTATTTGAATCTTAAACTTATAAAACAAATCATCACTTTGACTTGACTGTTTACTTTTGCAGGTTTATTGACTATATGAAAACCAGAGAGATTTAGTTGAGTTTAAAGATGTGATTACATAAAATGACATTTGTATGATTATATAAGACACTAATCAATAACACAATATACTTAATAACACACAATTCCATTGATGTACCAATGGAATTAGCTCTTAGGATGGAGAATTAACAAAGAATAAATAACAAAAAAAATGTATATTTACTGTCCTAGTGATACAGAGTTGCATTATCAAAGTCAGAAAATTCTAACATGTAAACAAATAAGAAATAGATTACATTTTCAAGTAGATAGAATCAATAAATCACATACCAGCAGAGTTAAAGGTTCATTAATATAAAATACAAATATTTGTATATAATTATTCAAATATCATGAGAAAATACATAATTATGAATTAAATATATTTTTGGTTTTGATACTCATTTACCACAATCCTCTAAACATTCTCAAAGTGCATAGGTTACTCATGTGATTGCAAACAATTACCAAATAGCAATTACTAATACAATCATTTCCTCTATCTCTACTGTTAGTAGTTTTAAAAGAGTACTATGGAACTGCCCGCTATGCGGTTGTGTATAATAAAATGAAACGTACCTACAAAGTAATAATACCCAAGTAACTTGTGTAAAATGAATTTATAATTACGGTAATAAAAAAATTAAAAATGTATTTCAGTGAAAATAAATTACAGTTGACTGAAATGTTTATCCGTAAACTATACTTTCGACAGTCCAGATGCATCTGCAGTTTTGGTCTATGAAACTGGGTCATGTTCATTGGGGCAAGAAATGGCAAATGGTTTAAAACGGTTTGTAGTGGAAAACAAAATTGATCATTTCTTATTGGACAAGTCCAGGTAGTTCCTCCCCATTTCAGTACATTTTCTTTCATTTTGTGCCTAGTGAACCTGATAACGATCAAACACAAATCGCCAGGTAAAGACTCAGGTCATATTGAAAGCTATTCCCTGTAAGAAAGTTGAGGCTTTGAAAATAAGCCACAAAACAGTTGACAGAGAAATTAAGAGCAGCAAGCAAATGCACTCAAAGGAGATCTTAGAAAGAGCACAGACTGGATGTGACACAACACCGGATCTAACACACACAGACACACACACACACAAACAAACCTGTAGGAAAGCATAGCAACTCTCACTGCTTGTAATTGTCCCAATGGGAGGGGCAGATCATTGGTTAGCTTGCGTGGTCACACGGTGTACTCGAGCTCGGCATTCATCTTGGTGTACATCTCATAGATGGCATCATTAGCAGCAGTAAAGTTGACTAGAAACTGTCGGATTTTGTCCAGGCAGTCCTCTTCCTTGACCTTCCGCCCCTTGGACAGCGCCTTCAGGAAATCTGCCTTGTAGGGAGCTGCGAACACGGCTGCCTTCAGTGGAAGACATTCAAGTAAAGTCAGTTCAAAATGCAGACTCGTCAGAACACTAAACAAAGGTTACCTTTTAGATCTCAGTGAAAGGTCACTTTAATAATGGCCACTACTAGCACAACTACCTACCATTTGATTTATTTAAAAAAAATCTAGATAGATAGATAAAATGTAGATAAAAAAAACTCTATCAGCAACACTTGCACAGTTTAAAATGGCAATGGAGAAGCTGCGTAATCAAGCAGTAATCCAAAGCAATCATGCTATGGTGAGATGCTTACCTTGAAGAGCTTCTGCACCAACCAGCCATGGTACTTCTTCAGGGCCAACTCATAAGCTTTGGTGCAATTTACACGGATGAGGTCGGGGTTGTTTTCATCCTTCTCCCCATCCACCAGACTCTGTAGCAGGACCTGGATGAATCGGAGTCCCCTGGTCAATGAAAGAACAAGGAAACAAACAAATCACATAATCAGACAGACAATACAAAAACGTGGACCAACATACATTACATCTAAGTAGACAGACTCAAGGGTAACACAGTAATGTCAGGGAGAGCGCTTTATAATAAAGCGATTAGGTACATCCCTTTATTATTATGAGCAGATATGAGGCTTTATAATGTCTTATAATAAGGATGATATAAATATCCCTCTATTGAAGATTCTACTGAATCAAAACAGCTGGTACTTATTAGAATCATTATGAGATGACGCAGAGATCGTACGCTCATGACAAGTCTTATAATGCATTATATCTGCATCATAATGCATTACAGCTGTAGGCTGTAATGACTCAAGATCCAAAAGTAAAAAGTTGTCTGACCTCTTTAGCCACATAAGTGCCAGGGTGGCTCCCACTTTGGGCCAGTCTGCTCCATGCAGCTCCTTCTCTGCCTCCAGGATTTTTTGGAGGGTCTTGAACCTGCTAGGGTTGCTGTCAAAAACTGCTTTGATTGTCTAAAACAGGGATAGTACAGTAATATAGTTTGTTTCTATACGGATCTAAGGTTACCAGTTTGAACTTTGACCTTATTAAAAATGTTGCTGTAGGCTACTTACTGTGATGTTCCCTACAATGTCTGCTTTAATTGGAGCAAAAACAGTAGAGCCAAGGCAGTCTGTCGAGAGATGTAAAAATACAATTTTTGCCCATACTGAAGAAATAACATCCTCCACAATTCACACGTCAGCTTTGTCTACATTCCCAAGAGCTAGGATAATACAGGAGCTGCGGCTCAAAGTATTGTTTCTTCATCCTATGGATTATATTCAGTGATGGTCCCCCACCCCCTACTGTTCAGAGAAATTAGTTATTGAAGTTGTTAGGTTCATGTCCCATCCTGCATCCTGATATTACCAGGTTCTGACAACTGCAAGTAACATCATGGAGTTAAACAATCCAATTTTTGGGCCTCCCGAGTGGCGCAGCAGTCTAAGGCGTTACTACAGACCCGGGTTCATTCCTGGGCTGTGGTACAACCGGCCGTGTCCGGTTGTCCCATAGGACGGCGCACAATTGGCCCAGCGTCGCCCGGGTTAGCGGAGGGTTTTGACTGTGGAAGAGGGCTTTACTTGGCTTATCGCGCTCTAGCGACTCCTTGTGGCAGGCCGGGTGCCTGCAGGCTGACCTTGGTCACCAGTTGAACAGTGTTTCCTCCGACACATTGGTGCTACTGGCTTCCGGGTTAAGCTGACGTGTTAACCTCTCTGGGAAATGTGGGACGGTAGCGTCCCACCTCGCCAACAGCCCGTGAAAGTGCAGGGCGCCAAATTCAAAACAACAAAAATCTCATAATTAAAAATTCCTCAAGCATACAAGTGCATATTTATATCCAAAAATCTAATTTTACATTGGCGTGTTATGTTCAGTAGTTCCAAATCATATGGTGATTTTGCAGAGCCACATCGATTTACAGAAATACTCATAATAAACATTGATAAGAGATACAACTATTATACATGGAACTTTAGATAAACTTCTCTTTAATGCAACCGCTGTGTCAAATTTAAAAAGCTTTACGGAAAGAGCATACCATACAATAAACTGAGTACAGCGCTTAGAGCCCAACCAAGCCATAAAGATATCCGCCATGTTGTGGAGTCAACATTAGTCAGAAATAGCATTATAAATATTTACTTACCTTTGATGATCTTCATCCGAATGCACTCCCAGGAATCCCAGTTCCACAATAAATGTTTGATTTGTTCGATAAAGTTCATCATTTATGTCCAAACACCTCCTTTTGTTAGTGCGTTTGGAAAAACAAATCCAAACTCACCGACGCGCGTGCAAGTCCAGCAGAAAGGTTGGACGAAAAGTCCAAAAAGTTACGTTACAGTCCGTAGAAACATGTCAAACGATGTATAGAATCATCTTTAGGACGTTTTTATCATAAATCTTCAATAATGTTCCAACCGGAGAATTCCTTTGTCTGTAGAAAAGCAATGGAACGAGAGGTAACTCACATGAACGCGCGTCACGAGCCCATGGCACTCTGCCAGACACCTGGCACAATCCCCTCTCATTTAGCCCCCCTTCACAGTAGAAGCCTGTTGACATCTAGTGGAAGCCTTAGGAAGTGAAAAATGACCCTACAGACACTGTATATTGGAATGACAATGAGTTGAAAAACTACAAACCTCAGATTTCCCACTTCCTGGTTGGATTTTTCTCAGGTTTTCGTCTGCCATATGAGTTATGTTATACTCACAGACATCATTCAAAGTTTTAGAAACTTCAGAGTGTTTTCTATCCTATACTAATTATATGCATATTGTAGCTATTATGGCTGAGTAGCAGGCAGTTTACTCTGGGCACCTTATTCATCCAAGCTACTCAATACTGCGTCCCTGTCACCAAGAAGTTAAGGAGCGCGGTTGGTGGGTCATGCTTCAGAGGATGCATGACTCCGCCTTCACCTCTCCTGAGCATGTTGGGGAGATGCAGCGATGAGACAAGATCAAAAATTGGGGAGAAAAGGGTGGGTGAAAATACAACAAAAATATACAATTTAGGACACTTAAACATGGTGTGAAAATGCTAATATAGGTACAATTTATTTGCATTGGATTTGTGCCACAATTGCTTAAAAGTTAGCAGTTGAAACAGTGACCAACAAAACCAAAGCACGGGTGGCAGTCATACCTTGTCAATAGATTGCTTACAGCGTAAGAAAACTAATGTAATTTGGGTGAACTATCCCTTTAACATTGAGGGGGGGGGGGGGGCTTCAAACTTGTGGTCAGAACTTGGTAATATCAAGATGTAGGATGGAACAGGAGCCTAACAACTTCAATAACATTTCTCTGAAATATGGAAAATAAACCACCAAATTCACTGGGAATACTTTACATAGGATGAAGGAACAAAGAATACTCTGAGGGGCAGCTCCATACTATATACTTGTTTTTGGGGTGGGATTGGTGTGGGGTGTGTGAGGGGTCCGTGGGTAGCTTTTGACCACTCCTCTGGATTCCTCGTGTCAAATTTAAGTTTGGTCGAATTTAGATGTTTGTTACTATATTTGAATATTATATGAATATTATATGAGTCCTAAACATTAAAATGGTCAATTTGGATGCAATCATTTAGATCAAATTATATTTCAACAAAAATGATCTTCTGTTTCTAATAACGTACATCATTTCAGAACAATCGGAGATGGTGGGTGTGCTTTGAGGTGGAACGAGAGCGAGAGAGAACGAGAGAGAGAAAGAGACAGGACTACCTGTAGCCTCAATGGCTCACGTCCCTTGAAGATTAACAAAGCAGCCTAATAAACGCCTACGCTCTGTCAAATACTTTTGAGAGGCATAAAATGGAAAAACAAAGCCTTTTCATTAGAACTAGAAAAACACAGGGTTGAGACAAACAGAGAACAGCATTCTGAGCTGCATCCTGATCATGTACTTGAATATGCTTTTGATACAAAATGGTAGGTCGACAGCAAACTCTTATTGAACTTGAAAATCAACAAAATGCTAAATAATTCACTCTGCTCAGAGCACCTGACAGATTTCTGAAAGCACCAGAGAGACTCATAAAACTTTAAGTAGGTCCTAGTATCGTGCCAAATCCAAATGGGTCTAATCCAATGCATCCCATCATTGGCCCGAGGCCTATCTATGCAACCGGAAAAGGAAATATATCCTCACATCATCGGTCTCTTTGAACCTTGGCGAGACCTTGAACAGGACCAACATTTCGCCCCAAATTTTCAAACAGTTTTTTTCTTCTTCATAGCAAGGTATAGGCTAGTTCTGTATAGTAACCTAGATATGTGCATTCAGTTTAAAGACCTCCAACAGTTTGTAACAATACATTTCTTCACTTGGCCAAATCTCCCAATAGAGAAGGCTAAGCAACTTTCCCCAGGCCATTGACATAACTACATAAAAGGGGGCCTGGCTGTTCATTTGGGGTAGCCCAGTGGAGGACTTACATTCCGACAACACACGACTTAAAGTGGAGTACAACTGACAACCGTTAGCCCTCAGTTCCAGAAGGCTACCCATTGTGCAAGTGGTACAGGTATCTTCTCTAGTTACAGAGAAGCCCCACCTTTGTCCTTATCATTTAGAGAGAGACATGGATCCATTGATCCTGAATGTTATTCTTTCATGACTACCACCAAAGATGCCCATCTCTCATTTTCCACCCCATACAAACAAAACCCTTTTTCTCTCTCTTTCTCAATTGCTTTCACATAATGCTTTTGTGCGGTTGCTTTGGGAGGTCCAGGCTACGTGATGAAAGCAGAGGTCCTCAATTGTATTGTCGATGAATCCTAACACCAGGTGTAAACATACAACTGAGTTAAAGGTTGGTGGAAAAACAAAGAGAAGATCCTATCCTAGGCATATCCTCCAAAGAGATTTGAAACAAATCAAATGTAGCAGTTATGTATAATTGAGTTGTGACTGATTATATCATGACACAAAATTCACTACAGCATTTAAAAAAAAAAGAAAGAACACAAAATAAACCATACAAACACATCCAGTTTCTTGAGTTGATCAAATGGAAAGTTGCCTAAGAAATTATTAGGTCAGTTGGATCAATGACAACGAAATGGAAAGATGTTAATATCAACACCAGACTTCGGTGTTTTCAGAGGTTTCACCTGCCTAATTCAATAGCGTATCTTTGGCATACAGGATGAAGCCACACAATGATGCCCGGTGGGCTACACAGTCAGTGAATGACCAAAGGGGAACTCAACACCGTGCTAATCAATTTTAACAACTTCAAATCGAGGCCAGTGAATTAAATTATTAATGCAAAAGGTTTGTTGACTGCTTGATAAAAGAGACATATGATCCCCAAAAAAGATTGCCCCTTGTGGCATTTAATTGCTTGGGATTGACAGAGGTGTTTTGACAGATTGCTTCTCACATTCTGAAATCCCAAAAGCAAACTATCTCACAGGCAAATCAGACTATGAAGTTAATTTAAGTCCGTTTTCTACACATATGAATACTTCTCCTCACTCCTGACATTGTCAGGTCAATCAAATGTTGATAACTCTACCCTTGCAGGCATACAACATATTCAGAGAAAAGCAATTTGCCTATGACAAGCTGATGGCTAGCCACAAGAGTATGATCATAAGACTGTCTTTATCCATAATGGGCTGTATTAAATTGTGTGGCTTAACGGACAATATGTTGTTTGTTGCAACAAAATAGCGAGCAATTTGGGTGGTAGTCTATTCACATACTGTGGCTAGAATTCATGTAGCAAGCTCAAATCATAGTTTGCAAGCTACTTACCAAAGAATGGCGGAAGATATGACACCGACTCCAAGAATGATCTAGTTTCCACTTGTTTATCGGCTGGAAGCTGTTTAAATTGGTGCTCCATAAGAAGAGCCATCGTGAACACTACACACAATATCCCTGACAATAACCGCGACCAGTGAAGTGATTTGTAAAACCCGGAACTGCCACCGAAGTGAGTTTGTGAGCCTCTCCAACAGTGCACGCCCCTTTCTGGTCTGAACGCTGTCTGGAAAGAGCAGAAGCTGACTCAGAATGCTCATTTAAATAGATGGGGAGCAGTGCATCGATCAAGTGAAAAATTAGGGTTAAAACCATACATGGAATTTGGCATCGGTTTCTATCTGACAGGACATTATGTAATAGTAGCCTATGCAACTTGTAAAAGCTGCCTTTTTAAATGCTGAATTGGTCAGGGAGCTGGGTACTTTTTAGTGAGGGACATCATTATACGGTCAAGTGGATTATATCCCGTGGTGTAATCATTAGCCAAACAGTTGCAACTAAAACACGAGTTTCTATTGGACACATTCATATAGTTTCCTCCCAGTTTCGTTCCGTTTAAGAAACATTTTGCATCAGAATCGGCGTAATGAATATGCCAATGTTGTTTGCTGCTTTGGTGTCAGTAGATGGATGATGCTCACTCATGTGGTCATTGAAAAGGACTTGAGAAAGTGATGTAGGTATTCCTGCAACTGTCTAGTGATCAACAATACAATTAGAATAAAATGAGCATACTATATTCAAATGTAACTCATTGTGCACTGCTAGACGTTTCGCAGAGAAAGGAAGATAACACCTTGTAATTCTGGTCTAATTCCTTGATATCGCAGATACATATGATAAAGGCCTAGAATTATCTGTTCTCCATTAAAAATTTAGCTATATATAAATAATTAATCAGACAATTATGTCTCCACTTTAGGACTACTCCTAGTGTGCTTCTTTATGCAATGTGGAATCACAACTAGGTGACAGTGGGCCAAGAACGGATTTGCATACAATTACTGCAGGAAATGTACTCCCGCAAATTCTGACGGTTACCTCTACCAGGTCACTGCGACTGTCAGTCCAACACATTACCTGCTATGCAAAGACCTATTGACAAGGTCGCTAGGTGTTGTACTTATAGGTGTATACACACAACCCCTGTCTTCAGAAAGCTCGTCCCGTCCAACATTCCACTCTAACAAGTCCCTTGATCTTGCTCCTACGTTGGGATATGCTGTCGAAGACTACCTATGTACGTTTCTCACACTAAGCGCTTAGAAGACATCGATGTCTGTTGGGTCATCCCTCTTCTAACACCAATGTAGCGAAGTCAGAGGGCACATTGAACCACATACATAATAGAACTGTCACCCAACTGTTAGCCGTTACGGAGAGATCTGAACACTCATGGCGAGGTCGCTTGGTGTTTGGTTAGAGTCGCTACAGTAGCATACAGTATGTTGCACTGGCTAATATGAAGGCATGCGCTGTTCCTTTCGCTGATTTGTCCCATTCAGGGAAACCACCTACCCATCACCTCACCAATCAATCAATCAGCAAATTCACTAGTTTCAGTTGTTGGCAAAATTCAATACCACCAGCTGGTCTAATGATAAAACGCTGAATTAAAATCATGGATTTGGGTTGAAGTGCTGCGTGTATGCTTGGCATACATTCATCAATTGCCAATCATTTACAACGCCATTCTCATTGCGCTGTTTGACCCTTGTGATGCGCCATAGTGTAACTAGGAAGAGAATTGGTTACTAAGTGAAACGGGAAGAGAAAGAAATGCAAGGATGTTCTCCAGTTGCAATCCAACATAGCTAGCTAATTTATATGAAATTATATTTTGGAGTAGGAACGTAGACCGGTAAGCAATGTTTTTTAACAGTATCTCTCTGTAAATACAAATGCGAATTTTACGCTAGCTAACGTTTGCTACGACTTGATAATGTTTTGCTAGTGTCATGATATGTCATGATATTTTGAATCTACGTTAGCTAAATTAGCAAACCTAAAGCGTTAATAACCTAGCAGTAACTGCTTTGTCCATTGCCATTGTCTTTAACAGCAGCCGTTTCTAAATAGCTAACTGAATAGGTGAGTTTTTCAATATGGATCAATGGCTCTACCAACCCTCTCTGCCCACATTGGCCGAGTCGAGTTCGTTCCTTGGAAAGCCAGATGGTGCGGCAGGGGGAACAGGAGGCACGTTGGCGGCAACACTGGGAGATGCACTAAAGGCAACAACAGAACATTGTAAGCAGGCACACTGGAGTTCTTGTCAATCATACCAGCCGAGGTAGGCTAGTTAACAACGCAACTGCATTTTCTGGCCACTGTTTCGTTGATACTCTTGAAACGGATCATTGCCCGAGACACTGATGGGAACTAGTCTGTTATTGCTAGTGTGTGTAATATATGTATATGTACAGTTGAAGTCGGAAGTTTACATACACTTAGGTTGGAGTCATTAAAACTCGTTTTTCAACCACTCCACAAATTTGGCTGATTTCTTTTTGCTTGACATCATGGGGAAATCAAAAGAAATCAGCAATTTGTTGAGTGGTTGAAAAACGAGTTTTAATGACTACAACCTAAGTGTATGTAAACTTCCGACATCAACTGTGTATATATACATACACACACACACATATATATATGGGGTGGCAGGTAGCCTAGTATTTAGAGCATTGGACTAGTAACCAAAAGGTTGCAAGATCGAATCCCGGAGCTGACAATGTAAAACCTGTCGTTCTGCCCCTGAACAAGGTAGTTAACCCACTGTTCCTAGGCCGTCATTGAAAATAAGAATTTCTTCTTAAATGACTTGCCTAGTTAAATAAAGAATATATATATACACACACACACAGTTGAAGTCAGAAGTTTGCATACACCATAGCCAAATACATTTAAACTCAGTTTTTCACAATTCCTGACATTTAATCCTAGTAGAAATTCCCTGTCTTAGGTTAGTTAGGATCACCACTTTATTTTAAGAATGTGAAATGTTAGAATAATAGAAGGAATGATTTATTTAAACTTTTATTTCTTTCATCACATTCTCAGTGGGTCAGAAGTTTACATACACTCAATTAGTATTTGGTAGTATTGCCTTTAAATTGTTTAACTTGGGTGAAAGATTTTGGGTAGCCTTCCACAAGCCTCCCACAATTAGTTGGGTGAATTTTGGCCCATTCCTTCTGACAGAGTTGGTGTAACTGAGTCAGGTTTGTAGGCCTTCTTGCTCGCACATGCTTTTTCAGTTCTTCCCACAAATTTTCTATAGGATTGAGGTCAGGGCTTTGTGATGGCGACTCCAATACCTGGACTTTGTTGTCCTTGAGGCATTTTGCCATAACTTTAGAAGTATGCTTGGGGTCATTGTCCGTTTGGAAGACCCATTTGCGACCAAGCTTTAACTTCCTGACTGATGTCTTGAGATGTTGCTTCAATATATCCGCATTATTGTCCATCCTTATGATGCCATCTATTTTGTGAAGTGCACCAGTCCCTCCTGCAGCAAAGCACCCCCACAACATGATGCTGCCACCCCTGTGCTTCACGGTTGGGATGGTATTCTTCGCCTTGCAAGCATCACCCTTTTTCCTCCAACCATAACGATGGTCATTATGGCCAAACATTTTTTGTTTGTTTCATCAGACCAGAGGACATTTCTCCAAAAAGTACAATCTTTGTCCCCATGTGCAGTTGCAAACCGTAGTCTGGCTTTTTTATGGCGGTTTTGGAGCAGTGGCTTCTTCCTTGCTGAGCAGCCTTTCAGGTAAATGTCGATACAGGACCAATTTTACTGTGGATATAGATACTTTTGTAACTGTTTCCTCCAGCATCTTAACAAGGTCATTTGCTGTTCTGGGATTGATTTGCACTTTTTGCACCAAAGTACATTCATCTCTAGGAGACAGAATACGTCTCCTTCCTGAGCGGTATGATGGCTGCGTGGTCCCATGGTGTTTATTCCTGCGTACTATTGTTTGTACAGATGAATGTGGTAACTTCAGGCGTTTGGAAATTGCTCCCAAGGATGAACCAGACTTGTGGAGGTCTACAATTGTTTTTTTCTTAGGTCTTGGTTGATATCTTTTGATTTTCCCATGATGTCAAGCAAAGAGGCACTGAGTTTGAAGGTAGGCCTTGAAATACATCCACAGGTACACCTCCAATTGACTCAAATGATATCAATTAGCCTATCAGAAGCTTCTAAAGCCATCATCATTTTCTGGAATTTTCCAAGCTGTTTAAAGGCACAGTCAACTTAGTGTATGTAAACTTCTGACACACTGGAATTGTGATACAGTGGATGATAAGTGAAATAATATCTGTAAACAATTGTTGGAAAAATTACTTGCATCATGCACAAAGTAGATGTCCTAACCAAATATATATATATATATATATATATATAGATACTTTTGTAACTGTTTCCTCCAGCATCTTAACAAGGTCATTTGCTGTTCTGGGATTGATTTGCACTTTTTGCACCAAAGTACATTCATCTAGAGATGAATGTGCTTCTGATATATATATACACTGCTCAAACAAATAAAGGGAACACTTAAACAACTGTCCACTTAGGAAGCAACACTGATTGACAATAAATTTCACATGCTGTTGTGCAAATGGAATAGACAACAGGTGGAAATTATAGGCAATTAGCAAGACACCCCCAATAAAGGAGTGGTTCTGCAGGTGGTGACCACAGACCACTTCTCAGTTCCTATCCTGGCTGATGTTTTGGTCACTTTTGAATGCTGGCGGTGCTTTCACTCTAGTGGTAGCATGAGACGGAGTCTACAACCCACACAAGTGGCTCAGGTAGTGCAGCTCATCCAGGATGGGACATCAATGCGAGCTGTGGCAAGAAAGTTTGCTGTGTCTGTCAGCGTAGTATCCAGAGCATGGAGGCGCTACCAGGAGACAGGCCAGTACATCAGGAGACGTGGAGGAGGCCGTAGGAGGGCAACAACCCAGCAGCAGGACCGCTACCTCCGCCTTTGTGCAAGGAGGAGCAGGAGGAGCACTGCCAGAGCCCTGCAAAATGACCTCCAGCAGGCCACAAATGTGCATGTGTCTGCTCAAACGGTCAGAAACCGACTCCATGAGGGTGGTATGAGGGCCCGACGTCCACAGGTGGGGATTTGCTTGCAGCCCAACACCGTGCAGGACGTTTGGCATTTGCCAGAGAACACCAAGATTGGCAAATTTGCCATTGGCGCCCTGTGCTCTTCACAGGTGAAAGCAGGTTCACACTGAGCAGACGTGACAGAGTCTGGAGACGCCGTGGAGAATGTTCTGCTGCCTGCAACATCCTCCAGCATGACCGGTTTGGCGGTGGGTCAGTCATGGTGTGGGGTGGCATTTCTTTGGGGGGCCGTACAGCCCTCTATGTGCTCGCCAGAGGTAGCCTGACTGCCATTAGGTACCGAGATGAGATCCTCAGACCCCTTGTGAGACCATATGCTGGTGCGGTTGGCCCTGGGTTCCTCCTAATGCAAGACTATGCTAGACCTCATGTGGCTGGAGTGTGTCAGCAGTTCCTGCAAGAGGAAGGCATTGATGCTATGGACTGGCCCGCCCGTTCCCCAGACCTGAATCCAAGTGAGCACATCTGGGACATCATGTCTCGCTCCATCCACCAATGCCAATGTTGCACCACAGACTGTCCAGGAGTTGGCAGATGCTTTAGTCCAGGTCTGGGAGGAGATCCCTCTGGAGACCATCCGCCACCTCATCAGGAGCATGCCCAGGCGTTGTAGGGAGGTCATACAGGCACGTGGAGGCCACACACTACTGAGCCTCATTTTGACTTGTTTTAAGGACATTACATCAAACTTGGATCAGCCTGTAGTGTGGTTTTCCACTTTAATTTTGAGTGTGACTCCAAATCCAGACCTCCATGGGTTGATAAATTTGATTTCCATTGATCAGTTTTGTGATTTTGTTGTCAGCACATTCAACTATGTAAAGAAAAAAGTATTTAATTGGAAAATCTCATTCAGATCTAGGATGTGTTATTTTAGTGTTCCCTTTATTATTTTGAGCAGTGTGTGTGTGTGTGTGTGTGTGTGTGTGTGTGTGTGTGTGTGTGTGTGTGTGTGTATATATATATTAGTTGGAAGTTTACATACACCTTAGGCAAATACATTTAAACTCAGTTAAGAAGCGAAGGAGTCCACACTTTGGCAGCTATTTATTAAATAACTAACAAAGTATAAAACTCCAAAGGAAACTAACCTGTGATGTGTGAAAGTAGGCATGTGAGGGGTGTAATGGAGATATAGGTCAAATCTGTGTAAGTGTTGAAGGGTGCTCCTAATCCTTAAACAATCAACCAGATCACAAAACAAAATGGTGCTTATGGAGAGAGCCAGGACTGGGCACCAAGAACTTTTATATCCTCGATGAGCCCAAACCCATGTGCAACTTGTCACCTTAACGACCCAATCAGCTCCACCTGTCCCCAATCTGCGAAGAAGACGAGTCAAGTGACACAAGCCTCATTTGGGGCTATCGCACTGTCCAACTAAGAGAGCCCAGGAGGAGCTTGCATGTCCCCCTTGTTTTTTTTAAACTGCATGTGAATTGACACAATGGGATCATCCCCTTTCACAAAAGTGACCTCTGCTTGAAATGTCTGTGTTGTCCACCAGGAGGCGGACTGCAGACTCCTGCCAGACCTGTTGTAGTAGGAGCAAGGGGGTGCGGGACGCCACCTGGAAGAAGCATGTCATCGAGGAATAGCTGTACAGGTTAGTAGTATCACCACTTATGACTCCCTCTGCCAGTCTAGGTCTTACTTGGGGGTGGAGATCTGCATTTGTGTTGCAAAGTTAATTGAATGTCTTGTCAGGGAAAAGTCCCAGTGTGTTTGGGAGAAGTGGGAGGCAGAGTAGGAGAGGAGAGCCAGGAGAGGCTCATTCAGGAGGTGAGTGGACTTGAGGGGAGGGCATGTGCAACACACCAAGGAGTGCCAAGCTTGTGTCTTTGTAGTGACAGCAGATGAGAGAATCCCAGCTCTCTCCCTTTGCTCCCTGAAAGGCTCTTGCAGATGGAGCTCAAGATGCAGGAGAACCGTCAGGCTCAGGATGAGTCTCTGAGGAGGCGGGGGGGAAGGCTGATCCAGGAGCTGGAGAGGCAGACCAGACGCCGAGAGGGTGGAGGAAGAGGGCCAAAGGACAGCGAACAGGAACAGCCTGTGTTGACTGGGGTCAGTTGTTGGCCTGGGTTAGATTGAGTGGAGGGAGGCCCAATGATGTGGCTCATTGTTCTCTCTCCCCTGCAGGTGTCGCAGGTGAAGGAGAGGGATGCCCTAAGGCTGCAGGAGGATGAGCAGAGGCTGGAGACTCATAGGATGGCCCAGCAGAGCTATAAGGACAAGGTACTGATCCAGGGTCCAGTTCATTAGGGCAAGCAAAGCCAACATTTTTACCTGGTAGCTAAACAGATGACAATCAATTTGGCAAATATACACACCCATCCGTATGTATTTGGAGATAAAAATGGCTAATTTCTAAATAGTAAATCAGATATGCATGAAAATACCTTAAAATAAAATGTGACCTTCTGTACTGTTTGTTGTCTTATGACACATTTGATCTTAAATCCAAAATGCTGGAGTATAGAGCCACATCTAGCATCACTGTCCAAATGCATACAGAGTGGGATGTAAGCCTATTGCAGTTGATTTGCATTGCTAAAGCAATTGATTAGTTTTGTCCCCTGTATATACTCTTGCCTTCCTCCGCTCATAGATTTGTAGCAGACCTCGATCAGCCTGGACGTGAGGCCAAAAGACACAATCATGTTTTTATACAAATAATTATTCTTAATGTGTTTAAAATGTGTCAAGTATTCCTACACCATGCTTATATCAGCTGCTGCATGTGGTGGTTGTAAAGTGTTACGTATTTAGCAAACTGGTTTAAGGGTGTTGTAATCTTGGTGTGGGTTTATGTTTGTAGGTTTTTCCATGAACTAAAATCATATTTTCCTTTCTTTGCACATCACAATAGTCCATAAGGTTGTACAGTACGTGGCCAAATACAACATGGCACGAGGTTACAATTATAAATTAAGTTTATTTAAAAAAATAAGGCTTCCCCTCCCACTGTAGCTATGATTACTGCACAACTGACACTTGTTTGAAGTCCAGTCACAAGAGTCAAGCACAGAGGGACATTTCCTTGATTACATTTCAAGTACAACACAGCTCTGAACCATCTGCTGACGACAACCATGCACTTGCAGAATTGTAGTGGAGATATCTACAATTCTATCCAATTAGTTGCACATGTCAAAGCTAGCAGCATTATAGAACAGAGCACAAAAACACATGGAAGCGCAAAGAATCATTTGCCCTCTGCAAATCTATCCACTGTCACAGCACTAACACTGTTCTAGCACAAGACTGTCTCTAGCATCTTAGCTTATAAATAAAAAAGTTCACTAGAACTCAATACAAGTACAACATATTGCTGGTGAAGAGCATAATTTGCACCCCTGAACAAGCGTTGAAATGCAATAATAGGCATAGATGGTTCTAGTAGATGCATTTTGAAATGAAAGCAATTACACTTGGATGGGGGAGACATGGATATTGCAGGGATACAAAAATGTGCACAGATGAGTGATGGTTCATCAGATCCAAATCTCCCAACATTCCTCCCTACGCTTGCTGGAATTGTATTAAATGGTACATTAGAATTCCATAGTTATTTATGTAGCTCCAAGGTGTGTAAAGTTTATACACTTATGGCTTATTCATAGCTTTCACAACATCCTTAACCATGTGGAATACTATGCTGGATCGCATTAAATCTGCTTACAGGATGCCTGGGGGCCGCCAGTTTGAGACCCTTGGTTCCAACAAGGAGCATCAAAGTGGATGAAAGGCCTTTCTGAGGAGGGTATAGGTGTTGGGGAGCTAAAAAAAATACCAAAAACATGGCTTCATTGGTGTGAGAAATACTGTGTCTGGAAGTATGTAGAACCACAAAACGAAGACGTGCGGTTAGGAAACTGCATATTGTGTACTGTAGATTCCTGTTGTAGCTCACGACAAAAACAGCTACTCCCTTCCAGTTAGTAGAGCTACGGATGATTTCCCATAGCTGTTCAGTCTTTTTGTCCCAATATTTATACTCTCATTTTGTACATTTTGTAAATAAATAAATTACATGCAAATATCAACAACACTGATTTAAAAAAACGACCACAGTAAAACAATGTTTGTTTTTTTCTAACCAGAATTTAAAGGATGAGAACAATACATTAACAAAACGGAGACGTTACAGGGGATCTAAAAGCCCTGCGACGGTGGTCATGATGGTCAGTTGCTGTTCTCCTTGGTGGTGATGGTGACAAGCTGCTTGGCAGCTTTGGCAATGTCATAGGCACACTGGATAACCTGCTGGGTGACCAGCTGCATGTCAGGCCCTGGGCCTTCCTCGGGGGGCGCTGCCTTCCGACACTCACCCTGGAGCCGGAAGGAGCTAGACGTCAACAGGCGCAGGGGGCCTCTCACCATCTCCAAATGGGGTCTCTGGAAAGCACAAGGTAAGGTGAGATGAGGTTAAACACATCATGCGACTATGAGCTGGGTTGTGTTCATTAGGCATCAAACAGAAGAGAAAGTTTCTTTACGTTGCAAAACATTTTTAAATACCTTTGCATGTGAGTGATGGAACCATGAAGCATTTGTAAGCTTACCTTGGGAAAGAGGGCAGCCATCTCGGTTACGGCCACATATATTCTTTCGGAGCAGGGTATAAAGCTGTAAAAGAAAAGGCATCAGGAGAGTGGTTAATAAGACAGCCTCTTAACGGAATTATTTCATGGAGGAAATCCAAAACTTGGGATCCCAAAACAACACTATTCAAAACAAGTCACAAGTAAACTTTTTAGTCTGGGTGAGGAGGGGAGGCAAAACACAACACTGGCAGAGCTACATGCTGGAAAACAAACCCGCAGTCCCAGGTTAATCTATTTTACTATTCCAAATATTGCATTCTTACATAGTCAGACAGCAGCTACCATAATTCATGTAGCCTGGATGCCAATCTGTTTCTGCACTATGGAGTAGGCAAGAGAGCAGAGGTAGTGGCAACCAAGTTACTGTATAATTCACGGTTAAACGATGGGAGTGAGGGATGAGAGCTGATCATGTGATAAACTATCAGCTACACCAAAACAAGGAAATATATATATTTTTTAATTGCTCATTTGGATATTAGACAACAGGGCACAATTCCTTAACCTAAACGCATACATAAATTATCGAGAATTGATAAGACTGCTTGTAAATCATTATGCACTTGGTGATGGACTTACTATGGATGCAACTAGCTCCAGCTCTACTCTAAAACACGGAATACCACACGTGGGTACCTTGAATATCAAAAGCCCTTTGATGGGTTGTCTGAGTTTAGTTGAGGTAGTGGTGTTTGCGCTGATGTTTTGCAATGGAAGAAATTAAGAGAGTAGGTGAGTGAGAGTTCATTAAGATCAGTCTTTCACTCTGCCTAGCAGACGACAGAGCAGGGGCAAGAGAGAGAGAGAAAAGACACTGTGCCTGGGAGGCAGGGACAGAGGCTAGTAGAGTACCGGGAGGCAGGATCAGGGGAGCACAGGCTGAGGGGCTGCACGGGAGAGGGGGCCTTCTCAGCCCAGGGCACCAGGGTGCTGAAACAGCCCAGACTGGGCCTGAGCCGGCGCACACCCTCACAAGGTCTGCTTACAGGAATGGGAAAGGCACAGGGAGACACCCCCACCCTCGAAAGAACGAAATGCCAGCACGGGGAGGGAGGAGGGGAGAACACAGAAAGTGAAAGAGGTGAAATCATAGGGAAGATTTATATTTAAAAATGTTTAAAAAACTGAACCGAGAAGAATGCAGAACTTTAATAAACAGTAACAGTGGGGAACTCGAGAAGAATCTAGAAAGTGGAAGTACTTTGAATACAAAAAAGGGAAAAGGCGACGCTGCAATAATGAATTTGGTTAAGCAATAGTGGGGTAGCTATCTGGAACCTTTTCAGGAAACAGAAAAAGCCTTGTTTTCTCTCCATAGAACTCTGTTGTAACTATTTCTGTTAAATTCGGCTTAATTGTTTGAGCTTGTGGCCTGTCACTTCTTCCTCACCTGTCGTGCTTGTTCTCCTGCGCGGCACGGAGCAGCTCCTGGATGTTCTTGGTGATCTGCTCCGTCTTACGGATGACATCCTCAGTGCTGGGGAGCGCTGGGTCCGGTTCTGCCCCCAGGTCATCCAGCTCAGGGATGGAGCTGCCCTCCCCCAGCCAGCCACAGCTCCTCAGCCTCCCACGTCTACTAGGGGGTAGACCGGATCATCCAGGATGTTACTACAATCTCTGCACCCTACATCCAGCCCTAACTGTCCACCTGATGTGCAACACAGAAAGCAGTGGCAACTTCAAAGTGACTGTGTGTTCCTACCCAGAGTCCTTCATCTCATAGTCATTGGTTGTGTTGTCATAGTCACTGTCTGGCATGCTGCTCTGCTTGTCCAGCTTGGAGGCCTAACATGAGGGAGAGAAAACGAGAGTAACAAAAATGTCACAGTGACAAATGCCAATGATAATGCAAGCAGAAAGAGGATATAGAATTCTAGATAAAATCACAATTTCAATGCACTGCATCATACACACAACATACAAAATAGTTTCTAGCAGAGTAGCACAAACCATTGCATTATATTCTAGGCCTAAAACGTAAAAAGTAGCTGACAGAAATTTGACTTTGAAACAGTTTTACGAACAACTTGCATCGTTGTATGGCAGTGGCAAATTAAATGAACTAAAACCATGGGAAAGCAACATGGAGAACGACAACGCATTAAACAAGTCAACAAACAAAAGCATGTAAGCACGACAGAAAATCATAGTAAAGCCTTTTAAATTTCATTGCCAGGGTTTGTAAAAAGAGGTTATCCGGGGGTTCAAAACATGTTTGTTTTTTACCCTCACACAATTGGAAAAAATTGCAAGTTCAATGTCTATAAGCTATTGTGACAGAAACCACACTGGACAAATGGAATGGCTGAATGATTGATTGGTACCATGCCAAGTGGAGATGCTAGGCTGGTTCAATGTCTATAAAAACCTTTGAACTCCTGCGTGTAAAAGATGGAGACTTATAGACGATATTAATTAAACCATGGCGATGGGCCAAATGCATAGTCCAGGAAAAGCTTCAAACACTGCCGCGCTGGCTGCACCCCCTTTTTAAAGGCATATGCCAAGACAGATGAGGTCAGGGATGTTTGAGGAGAGAGAAATCACTGGATAGCTATCACACAGAAAGAAACAACCGCTACGGAATTACATCAGAACCATGATCCATTCCAGATCTCTGATCCAAGACTTTCATTAAGAGTCATAACTTTTATGACATGGAATCAAGGTTCCGATGAATTCGGGTCAAAAGTCAAGAGGGGAAAAAAAGCACTGTGACAATGGACAATTGTGTGGCACAAATTGAACGTAAGTCATTGGCTAAGACGATCCTGATGGAGATACTGCTTAACAAAATGTGTATTTGACCATCTAAAGTTGGCTGTACTCAATACGCAATACTGTGTGGTGCTCCACCCAGCCTGTAAGCGTTTGTGCTGCGTCACGAGACTGGTGGACAATATCGCTTGAGCTGTACTCTAATATCAGATTGGAAGCTTTGGGTGCACAGCACTGACCCCGCACTGTCACATCCGCGCAGATCCCACCCTCTTTCTGCACAGAAGAGAAACTATGTAGAGGAGGTGCGTTTTCAAAGAAAGGAGCAGAGACAAACACCAAGAGGTACACAGGCCACATACCGTACAGTTACATACCCTTTCCAGCCTAGCCCAAAAGACCCGCTCAAACAACATCCTCTTCCTGTCTGCATGGCAAGATGCCAAGACCCGCACAAACACACACACTACAGCAAACTGCCGAAAGTGGGATTAGCTCATACAGGTGTTTTGTTGATTTCTCTCCCACTGGGCTTGCAGTTCTGCGCATGTCAGTCAAAGGCCCAGTCCAGAAACAACCTCTAACCCCTACACCCTAGACACTTGTGGAGATCTGAGGAGATTTGATAGGTTTGAGCAATATGGTGATAGCTCCACCTTGCCCTCTGATAGGTTCGGTGGAATTGTTTTCATAATTGCTTTAAATCTACTAAATCCTCTCAGATCTTTGACAAGATCTCAGCAAGTGTCTAGGGGGCAGGGGCTGTTTGCTTCTGGAAAGGTCCACAGTCTCAGTGAGGAACAGAGTCTAGGATAACCGGAGAGTTTGGGTGTTACTAGAAGGGAGGGAGGGAGTGCGTGCTGGATGAAGCTCACTGGGCGACAGCCGTGTGCTGATTAGAGATGGAGAAAAGAGGTCTTTTTTTTTAGATATAGCAAAATGTT
Organism: Oncorhynchus masou masou; assembly: GCF_036934945.1. NCBI lineage: Eukaryota > Metazoa > Chordata > Actinopteri > Salmoniformes > Salmonidae > Oncorhynchus > Oncorhynchus masou. The sequence continues at coordinate 41,231,992 of NC_088236.1, read as the reverse complement.
GCCTCTGGAGGTGGAAGGAGCCCAAGGCTTTTTTTTTGGTTAAAATTAACAGCATGAGGAATGTAAGAAAGAAAAATCTCAATAGGCTGAGCGCTTAACCTGGCAGCTGGTCTCAAAGAGGGTTGGCAAACCTTCAGATTGAGATGGGTGTGTGATCTTGACACATAGTGCTGCTACATTGAAAACCTTCTAGCTGATTGTAACAGGCGCGAGGATGAGGACAGTGATGGTGATGAAGGGAAGGCAGCCCATGGGGTGGTGGTTTGGCTCATGCAGCAGGACAGGTAGGGAGGGAGGACAGGGGCTCCCCCAGTAGATTTGCTGCTTCCCGAGAGGCACTTAACCCGTAGAGCAATTTTGTCCCGAGACCAGGACAGGGTGGATGGGAAGGAGGGGAGGAATGAAGAGGTCACAAAAGCACCCCTTCCTGTCTAGAAAGGGGTTCAAATTATATATTTGTTTTTTTAACTAGTTAGTGCTCTCAGGAACAAAGTCTTGTTTAAACCACATCATGCAAATAACAGGGTTTGGGAGCACTAAAATAAAAATTATTTTTTAAGAAAACTAAACCATAGTAAGAATGAAGAACACCATAAATTGTGATTATGACAAGGAATTACACTAAAATAACTGCATTTCAATTCCTTGCTGGATCTGAGCATACTGTACCTCAAATCCCATACCTTGAACATTATAAAACATCTAGACAATGAACATGTTTTATTATTTGATATTGCAGAGTACACGTTTGTTTCCTGGACATTGAAAGGGGCAATCCGGGATTCGAACAGCAACAAAGCGTCACCCACCACCGGTTTTGGTGAACAGCTGAGGGAATGGGGCTGGAGAAATGCAAACCCTCAAATTCACAGAGCTTCAGATGAAAGGACGGACCATCCATGAAATTGCAGGGTAAAGCTAACTTCTTTTTATTTTTAAGCTATAGACTATTGTTTACAATTACATTGTTTCACGCAATTGTTTGTTAACAATCTTGAACTTTGAGTTCTGACGGTGTAGAACAAATAGATGTGCCAATCCCGAATTGCTCCTCTTAAATACTGTACCAGAACTAAGAGATTCGTGACAATTAGAAAAACACTAAATTCCCGTACATGTTTAATTAAAAGAGAAATGACAATGCACCTGATTAGAACCACACATTATCTTGTTAGTCGGAGACAAAATCAAATAAACACTGAACAAATTTTGAATGGGATGTTTAATTCTTATTTGAAGTTACATGAAAACCTTCAAAATATTTCAGATTCAACCTTGAAATAAACAAAAATGGGATCATGACATCTTTCCTACTGTCTACCTGAGAAAATGTCTGAACAGAGTAACTCCGAATACCTTCGAATGCGCCCAGACTTTTCTTTGAGGAAATCGCTGATCTAAACACAGCAACATTGGTGAAAGCAATAGAGTGGAAATGTTCGCACACGTCCATCCACTTAAAGATCAGTGGTTATCTCAAGGAAGAGAGAGGAAGGATGCGTGTTAAAAGGAATTAAAACAGAGCCCAGGTAAACATTGTGGAAACCAACAGCCCTGAGAAGAATCCTATGAGCCTGCAGCCATTCAGAGCAGACACCGAGTTGAGAGTGGCTATGTGTGACCTGTGCGCTTGGCATTGTGTTGGCTGATTATCACCATCAGGTTCCAAATAACAGCTACAGACAAACACTACCGGTACACCAAAGAACAACAGATTTGAGTAAAAGTAGAAAGGAAAGGGAACAATCAGAGAGAAAATAAGGACTGCAGAAACAGACACAATGAGATAAAAAGGAGGAGGAAGAGGAGAAGATGCCTAAAAGATGGAAATGGGAGAGGAAATAGCAAAGGCTGGATGCGTGATTTTTACTTACATGAGGTGGGAAGAAGGGTTGCAGGGTGGGGGCACCCTCCTCTAGGTAGGGGGTGTCCCCCTTAGGGAGGTAGGGCTTCAGACCTGAGCCAGTCTCATAAATAGACATGGACATGGGCCGGCTGGCCTGCGCCGACTGCCGGCGCTTCATGGCCGAGGGACTGGAGGAAGAAGGGTCAGTGTACTCTGACCCGCTGCTGATGGGGACCTGATAGATATGGGTGGTTGGGCCCTGCCGCCTGAGAGACGTGTTCTCGCTTTGCAGAGAATGCAGCTGGAAGAGACGAGTCAGCAAATAACACTAAGAGGACGCTTTTCTTATCAGCGAGCAGGGTGACTTGTTTCGGTCTAGCTTCAAAGCATGCTTTATTCTCCACAGGGCGAAATCCTAACTTTCACCTAAGTTGAATTTCACTTGGTCATGAATTGATGTCAATAAGAGACGAAGTGACAATGTAACTCAAGCGGATGTTAGGATTTGTCCCCATTTCCCTACCTCTAAATGTTCAGGTGTTGGGAACCGTCAGCATCCATCTGTACGAAGCGAAGGCCAACGCCAACACTCATGTCTTTATAACATAGTCTTGTTAAGCATTTCCCCGCTTGTGTTACTCATGCTAGGCATCCGAAAACTCCACTCAAAAAGCAAGGGGTAAGAGCAAGTAGAAAGTGTTGCAGGCAAGCCAAACAGTTCAGATAGATTAGACAGAGACAAGCTATCTGCCAGAGACAGGAGCTATCTGAACTAGATAGGACAGACGGGATAGATATGTAGGACAGATGGAAAGCCTCAATGGCGCCTTCTAGCCAACCCTGTGGTCTGTGCTATTTATTCAAAGAGGGCAACAGGGAAGTTCTCTGACGGCTAAGACAATCGAATGTGCCATTAGTTCAGTAAATGCCAGCCCACACAGCCAAATCACATACTGTACACATCCACCACTGAGGAATGCCAGTTTGACTCCTACTGTCTGTTCCATAGAATATTACTGAGATAATTATTTTTTTTATTTTATTTTAAAAGGATGCACGACCCAGGATAAAGAAGGGGTTCAAATGCACGATCCGGAGCCTACATGTCTGCAACAACAGCTGTTCAGCCCACGACAAGAGCCTCTCACCACCGTGTAGAGTCATACACTATATTTCTATGGTTACTCAATAGTTCTCGTAAAAGGCCGTTTATCACCATTTATGCCTTTTAGGTTGAACAGAGGCTGTTGATTGGGGCAACGACAGTTTGGTCTATTGCCAAATCAAGCGGTGGGCCTGCTGTCGCGCTGAAACACACACTCCAGATCGTGACTATAAAATCATGAAGGATTTTGTATGATAAATAATAGGGGTCATATGGATAAGGAAGACTCCAATTTTAGAGTCAAACGATAGTGTAACACCGACTGTGGAGGAGAACTCTGAAAGTGACAGTACTCCTGGGCATTTAAGATCATTATGAATGGACACAGGGGCCCTGATCCTAGATCAGCACTCCTACTCTGAGACGCTTCAGAAATACAGCTTTGGTAGGAAACAATCAGATGTAAAGAGTCCTACTAAAACCACAGCAGAGGACCATTGGAATGTTTTTCGAATGGCAAAGGCAAATGCTGCACCTGTGTAACAACAAGAGCTGTGTTATCCAACACCTTCGAGAGGATTATTCTGATGAGCGAACATTAAGGTTAAGAAGAAAATCCTGCATAATTGATGAGCTTTCTGAAATCACAATGCAGGGTCACACAGGTAGAACACAAAATAACAACAACAATGCTATGCTTACTATGTTAAGTCACCATAGAAACGACTAGAGGAGGGTAATTCACAGTGCGAGTGATGTCATGCTGTTTACTTGAGCATGCCTGTTAGTCGTACCATAAGAAAGTGTATGATACACTGTATCCAGGGGAAGGAGACAGTTTCCCACAATAGAGTGGTGCAAGAATACATCTCTTTAACACAAGTAAAAAAATAAAAATGCTAAGAATTTGTCAAGCTATAGAAGCCATTGTCTGAACATGAACTGAAACATGCTGGCCCAAATAGTGGAGCTAGATGGAGAGCAGTCTTGCCTTGCAGGAGAACCTTCCCAGCAGCCTGGTGGGTACCGGTTAGCATCCTCACTCGAACCAGTGTGTGAAGGGAGGTTACCGTGAGGGGAGGGACCAGAGCTCGGCTGACCAACCGCTGTGCCCCCCTCAGTCCAGCCCTCCGTCTCATTGGTCGAGTGGCAGACGGACCGAACGGTGTTAGTGATCTGATTGGTGGATCTCTGCAGTGGGCGGTACCTTTTTCTGCATCAGCCGCAGCTCGTCGCTCAGGTTGCTGTTGACCTTCATCAGCTGCTGGATCTTGGCCTCCGAGGCCGACAGGGCGTTCTTCACCTCCAGGAACTCCTGCACCGTGACAGGCCCATCTGACAGGTCTGAGTCCAGACTCTGTAGGGGGAAAAGTCAGAGAGGTTGGGCTTTAGGACTTGTCTGAGTCCAGACTCCGGGCGCTCATTTTCAGGATAAGTAAATACTACTCGAAACCCTTTACTTGGTTTGCGTGCCAAGAGATCACATTAGTTACCTTGGTCCGGTCCTTGCCCGAGGGTGGCTCCTTATCCGTGTCCTCGTCAGAGGCCACGCTGTCGTAGTCCGGTTGGTCGTTGTCCAGACCCTCGCCACCACTCCGGCTTTTTAGGATAAGTTCAACGTTTTCTGTAACCACAAAGCAAGCGACCCCTTTCTCATTTCATAGAAAGACATGCGATTTTAATTATGACCATAAGCCATGTGTGTCTGAGATAGTAGGTTCCATTATCTTCCAGTACTTTACCTTTGGGACTTATCATAGAGTTCCCCAGCTGTCGACGTTTCGAGTCACTTAATATGTCGATGACAAGAGTTGCAAATTCATGTGCGTTAAATCTCGCAAGCTTTTGCCGTCCCTGGAGAAAAAAACAAAAAAGCCTAGCAAAATGCATCCTGTCCTACTGCATCTGTTGAAACTTCACCGAGGGAACCGAGAATCAGTCATATTTAAAGGGAGAGAGAAAACCAGCAAGGGGGAATGTATTTAACTAAAGCAATCAGTATCAAAGTGTTAACTAGGGAAGGAGTTGTGCAGCAGGCTTGCCTGGTTTCGTGTTGATGAGTACTCTGGGTTCACAGGAAGGAAAGGCACCACTGTGGTCTCTGTCACCAGGGTGCTGTGGTTCTGTGTCGCCAGCCATACTGCGCAGAACATAGAAGTGTTGCTTCAGGGCCATATTCATTAGGAAACGCAAACGGAAAACATATTGCAACGGACAACAAAAATGTGTATTTCTTATTGAATAAGTCTAGGTAGCCCCTCCCTGTTTCCGTCCGTGCCAAATGAACACCACCCAGATGTTTGACTGGACATGGTGGACTGAATGCTTAAAAAACATGCACCGGCCGTTACGCCATTACTTCGCAGCACCGTCTGTCGGTCTCACCAGCATCGGTCTCCCTTCGGTCCACTTCGTCAAACACGTCCATCGCCAGCTCCTCAAATAAATGATTACTGAGCTGAAATGAAATGTGCGATTTGTGGGAGAAAAAAAATCAACCAGGAACTAGTTGTATGAATATGTTTTGATGACATGTCTCTAGATTGTAATATCATACATCTAATCCATTTGAATCTTAAAGTGAACACTTACAGACTGGAGTTTCTTCTTTGCCGCCTTTGCCAGTTCTGATAAATCTAAACTGCTATACATGGGGGGGGGGGGATAAATCTGCTTAGCCTCATGTTAAATGGGAGGGGAAATGGTCAAACCTCATTATGATAAAATACTTACATGTTCCTTATCCATCAAGACAGCAATAAAAAAAGACAACATGTTTTGTTTGAGTTCAAATATCAGAACTATACTAAAATAAGTTAATATGCTATAATAAGACCAGCCCAACTATAGCAATTTAGCTCAGATATGTATTATTATGGTGCAATAACAAAACTGGGTACAGTCACACTATTCAGATTAATAAAATAGTTTGACTAAAATGTTTACATGCTTTGCAAGAAGAACAATTTCCCCAATAATCCGGTTTACATGGACACATCTGAAATCAGGCTACCTGAAGGGACTTGGACAAATGCCAAAAATTGTCAATCAAAATAAATGTTCTACCACAGCGACCATGTTATTTTTTGGAAGCCATTTTGATTCTGAGTTCGGTCTACTGCCATCATGTAATTATTAGTGTGCATGTAAACGTACACAACGCTTTAAGGGGAAGATTATGATCTTGACAAAATGTAACAATTGCTTCAGCCTGTTTCATCTCATGCCTGTTACAAAAAGCCACAAAATATGTCCTGGCAGGCTCTAGAGTTGGATTGCACTGTCAAACAGCTCACGTTTTCTTTGCCCTCCCCCCCAAAAAAACACATTTAAAACTTCACCCACTTTACTTTTCCTAGAAAGAGCCCCCCCAAAGTGCTATTTCATTAGTCTGGTCCCAGAATGGTTTTAGCCGTCTCGCCAACTCCTACGGTCATTGTCATTTGGCAATGACAATGACGAAAGGGTTCGGCTATACAGCACAAAGTCTGGGACCAGGCTACTATTTTATACATTGAGCCACACAATGCTTCCTTACCTGTCAGCCATCTGTGGGACGATGAAGTGTTGGCCATTTTTATGATCTGAAAGCAAGCACAGATGGGTTGTGGCAATAAGAAACCTCATGGGAGACACTGTATGCGATCAGTTGAGTAACCCCTGAAACTAGGCTGCAAACGGTGCGTGTGTACTGTTTCTTGCCTGCTATACCAGAACCGTAGAGGCAAACATCTAAAACGCATGCCACTTCTGTGTGTGCTTCAGAGAGGCATGTCTCTGCCCTAGACGTGAAGCGGAAAAAAATAAAAATTTTAGCAACCAGCGCTTTGCTTCACTGACGTGCTGCTTCTGTGGCTGGTGTAGCATTTCTCACTGATTACTGTGGGTTTGTTTCAGCTGTGGCTGATGGACGCTAGGATAAGCGGACACGCAACACTTGCAGTCTAATTTGAGGAGGCGAAAGCCTCTCCTCACTTACTAGGCTTTCTCCCACAGAGATAGAAAGCCAGTCTGTCAGTAAGTTCATACTGGATCTCTACCAGCCTATCAGCCAGGTCATGGTAGCCAGCTTGCCTGAGAAAGAGACACACAATAGAAATCAGTTATGCCTCTTTTCTTGCCCATAAAGCCTGCCTGGTCACACAGCCACTAAGACATGAAAAAAAAAATGACTTTGATAAAATAAGTTTACATCCTAAATGTTAAACTATGAATGTTGCAGTACCTTGCATAGTTGATGGGGGTCTTGGCGTTGGAGTCGGGGGCGCCGGGGTCAGCCCCGTAGACGGTCAGCAGCTCTGCCTGAGACACCTGCCCTGCCTTGGCAGCCACATGCAGCGGCGTATTCCCCTTTTCCTGGAGAGAAGGTAAGACACCACCCATACGTGAACAATTAAAACTGGTGGGAAAAATGTCCTAAAATACATAGATAGGGTATGAGAAAGGGTAAGGGTCGGTTCACACTGCTTGCGGACATTTAACTGTTTGTAGCGCAAGGTTGCAATTAATCTAATGAAAAGGTTTCCTTTTTGGCATAGTTTTTTTTCCCCAAAAACAGTGTGAACAGTCCTTCTCTCTTTCTTTTAAGTTGCTCTCGTATCTGTGTGGCAAAGCAGTATTTATGGAAGTAACACTGTTGTATTAACACGTTGTTAAGGATATGTTTAGAAGCTGGATTGGGGGAGAAATGAGATCTCTTACTGGGTCAAAGAAATTGGCCTGGGCTCCAAGAGAGAGTAACCTCAGACACGTCTCCAAGTTACCAGTGCGGACGCTGGAGTGAAGTTGCTGAGGGGAAAATAAAATCAACATTTATTAGTAAAATATTGCTCATTCAAGCTTGATACACCTTCATCAGGGAGTTGTGTGGGCACAGAGTGGCAGATGTCTCACCTTGCTTAAGTCCTTGGCTGTGAAGCTGTCGTCATCTCGACAAGGCATCCGGTGGACAAAAGCCAGCATTTGGTATTTGGCCTTTATGAACTCTGTCTTGTTTGGGCTTCGGGAATAACATAAAACAGAGGGGGTTAAACAGAACAGCATTGTTCGAGGATTTCAATTGAAGCACGTCCAATTTCAAGCAACAATCACTTTTAGGTTCAGGTGAATTGACCCGCTCATAAGTTAACTGAAGCAATTCAGGTTTCTCCAGCATTGTGTGTTCCTGCTGAAACCCATACACTTTTCACGCTATCATGCTGACCCAAACCAGTACTTTGGCGGATGTGTATCCAGGCCAGTGCAGTTCAGCCAGTTAATTTCTCATTTGGGTCTCGAGCTGAAAAAGCTTAAGAACCAATGTACTCATGAAACTGGGCCAACTGCCTCTCCTTCACTCGTGATCAAACTGCACTCCTGGCTCACTCGGCAGCCATCAAAAATACATGACTCACTGCACTTTGTCCTGAGGGTTGGCCTTGCGTTTACCACTCATCATCGGGTCCAGTAGACAGTGCTCCCATATCGAATTTGCACCGTTGTTGTATAACGTCTGAACCATCTGATTAAAAGACAAAGAGATATTATCCATTAAATGGAATATACAGACCGCCTATTCTATCACAAAAGCAGAAAAGGGGATACCTTTGACCAAGGTAAAGAATAGTGTGTGTCTGTGGAGATCTTACTTGAAGCTGTGTAGGAGCCCATGGTGTGTGAGTCAGGTGACGCACTTGGGAGCTGTGTCTGCCCAGACTCCGATGAACACCACAGCACTCGTCGCAGATCAGCACGCCCCTGTTCACAGAGGCCCAGCGAGGCTCTAAGCATAAAGGAAACAAATGAGTGTACTAAATAAACACAAAGACAATCATCTGAATATTTCATCAACTCAATTGCAAAGCCTTATTCAGCTTTAGTTCATTCATTCGTAATGCCATGTAGTAAATATACTGCGAAGGACACGTGGGAACAAATACACTGACACAGTGCTTGTAACCTATTCTTAAAAACCTATTGCTTCATAGTCAATCATTTTAATAACTGGGCAATTCCACAGTAACAGAATTGCAAAAATCGAAAAATATATTTCACTTCAAATATATTCCAAACAAAAAAAAACATTTGATTTCAAAGTTTAACTCTATGCACAAGGAGTACTTTTAACCATTTACATTAAACATTTAACAAAAACCACATTTACTGGAACAAGTGTGCAGATCGTCGTGGCTGAATCAGAATTAGTTAGGTGACGTAGATAAGATGTATTATCTTATTTTTGTCATTAGAATGTCTTCTTTTGGACTAAACAGTGGGGCAAAAAAAGTATTTAGTCAGTCACCAATTGTGCAAGTTCTCCCACTTAAAAAGATGAGGCCTGTAATTTTCATCATAGGTACATTTCAACTATGACAGACAAAATGAGAAGGAAAAAAATCCAGAAAATCACATTGTAGGATTTTTAATGAATGTATTTGCAAATTATGGTGGAAAATAAGTATTTGGTCACCTACAAACAAGCAAGATTTCTGGCTCTCACAGACCTGTAACTTCTTCTTTAAGAGGCTCCTCTGCCCTCCACTCGTTACCTGTATTAATGGCACCTGTTTGAACTTGTTATATGTATAAAAGACACCTGTCCACAACCTCAGACAGTCACACTCCAAACTCCACTATGGCCAAGACCAAAGAGCTCTCAAAGGACACCAGAAACAAAATTGTAGACCTGCACCAGGCTGGGAAGACTGAATCTGCAATAGGTAAGCAGCTTGGTTTGAAGAAATCAACTGTGGGAGCAATTATTAGGAAATGGAAGACATACAAGACCACTGATAATCTCCCTCGATCTGGGGCTCCACGCAAGATCTTACCCCGTGGGGTCAAAATGATCACAAGAACGGTGAGCAAAAATCCCAGAACCACACGGGGGGACCTAATGAATGACCTGCAGAGAGCTCGGACCAAAGTAACAAAGCCTACCATCAGTAACACACTACGCCGCCAGGGACTCAAATCCTGCAGTGCCAGACGTGTCCCCCTGCTTAAGCCAGTACATGTCCAGGCCCGTCTGAAGTTTGCTAGAGAGCATTTGGATGATCCAGAAGAAGATTGGGAGAATGTCATATGGTCAGATGAAACCAAAATAGAACTTCTTGGTAAAAACTCAACTCGTCGTGTTTGGAGGACAAAGAATGCCGAGTTGCATCATCCAAAGAACACCATACCTACTGTGAAGCATGGGGGTGGAAACATCATGCTTTGGGGCTATTTTTCTGCCAAGGGACCAGGACGACTGATCCGTGTAAAGGAAAGAATGAATGGTGCCATGTATCGTGAGATTTTGAGTGAAAACCTCCTTCCATCAGCAAGGGCATTGAAGATGAAAACTTGGCTGGGTCTTTCAGCATGACAATGATCCCAAACACACCGCCCGGTCAACGAAGGAGTGGCTTCGTAAGAAGCATTTCAAGGTCCTGGAGTGGCCTAGCCAGTCTCCAGATTTCAACCCCATAGAAAATCTTTGGAGGGAGTTGAAAGTCCGTGTTGCCCAGCAACAACCCCAAAACATCACTGCTCTAGAGGAGATCTGCATGGAAGAATAGGCCAAAACACCAGCAACAGTGTGTTACAGAAAACATTTGACCTCTGTCATTGTCAACAAAGGGTATATAACAAAGTATTGAGATAAACTTTTGTTATTGACCAAATACTTATTTTCCACCATAATTTGCAAATAAATTCATTAAAAATCCTACAATGTGATTTTCTGGATTTTTTTCCCTCTAATTTTGGCTGTCATAGTTGAAGTGTACCTATGATGAAAATTACAGGCCTCATCTTTTAAGTGGGAGAACTTGCACAATTGGTGGCTGACTAAATACTTTTTCCCCCCACTGTATATGCAGCAGTTTGGGACACCTGGCTCGTTGCGAACTGTGTGAAGACCATTTCTTCCTGACAAAGACCGTAATGAATTTGCCAGAAGTGTACATAATTATGACATAACATTGAAGGTTGTGCAATGTAACAGTAATATTTAGACTTAGGGATGCCACCCGTTAGATAAAATACGGAACGGTTCCGTATTTCACTGAAAGAATAAACATTTTGTTTTCGAAATGATAGTTTCCGGATTAGACCATATCAATGACCTAATGCTCGTATTTCCGTGTGTTATTATATTATAATTAAGTCTATGATTTGATATTTGATAGAGCAGCCAGACTGAGTGGTGGTAGGCAGCAGCAGGCTCGTAAGCAGTCATTCAAACAGCACTTTACTGCGTTTGCCATCAGCTCTTCGCTGTGCTTCAAGTATTGTGCTGTTTATGACTTCAAGTCTCTCAACTCCCGAGATTAGGCTGGCAATACTATAGTGCCGATAAGAACATCCAATAGTCAAAGGTATATGAAATACAAATGGTACAGAGAGAAATAGTCCTACAATCCCTATAATAACTACAACCTAAAACCTCTTACCTGGGAATATTGAAGACTCATGTTAAAAGGAACCACCAGCTTTCATATGTTCTCATGTTCTGAGCAAGGAACTTAAATGTTAGCTTTTTTACATGGCACATATTGCACTTTTACTTTCTTCTCCAACACTTTGCATTATTTAAACCAAATTCAACATGTTTCATGATTTATTTGAGACTAAATAGATGATATATTATATTAAGTTAAAATAAAGGTGTTCATTCAGTATTGTTGTAATCGTCATTATTACAAATATATATATTTTTTAAATCGGTTGACCTCTAATACAGACAATGCCTTCATCA